>NC_056728.1:1234398525-1234542675 GCF_019279795.1 Protopterus annectens
AGAACACACTCAAACTGGACCATGGCAACTTCATCAGTATTTTTATCCAAGTCCTCCATGGATGATATCTGTGCAGATGCAACTTTGGCTAATCTTCATATGTATCACTCATTACAAATTGGATCTGCAGGTAGGTGTGTTCATGAATGGGTGTGCCTTCTATGAAGGTTGGGCATCGGGCTGGCACCGTAAAAATCCACTGCCAGTCATTAGCGGACCGTAGTTCTGCTGTGGTGACCCCTAACTGGGAAAAGCCGAAAGACAAGACAAATTGGATCTGTTCTTGAGGGGAAGAGCAGCCTTCAGCTCAACAGTGCTTAGGAATATCCTTCCTTGGAGTCCTCCTGGGGATTCAGGTAGCTGGGGACTCTGTCCTATTTGTTGAGGAATGAAAATGGACAACATCAAGGAAAGAATTTATGTACTAACCATAATGTTCCATGTATGTTATCCGTTTTCATGTTCCTCAACTCCCTTCCCTCCAGTCACCACCATTTTTAGTTTCTGACTTCTGGAAGAATGAGAAGATAATAGGGAACCAATGTTTTTGTCTTTGAGCTCCAGGTATTGTTTTTTTGCCTTTGAGCTCCAGGTATTGGTTTCTTTTTTTAGCAAACAAGATCTGAGGTATGGTAGGAGACTAGAGCATTGTGGGTAAGGGAGGAGCTTGAGAGTTTCCAGTATCCACAAGCTGTAAAAAGTGTCCGAGTCGAATCCAAGGGTCTGATCCGAAGCTACCTGTTGAGGAAGAGTGAAAGTAGACCACACAGATGGAACATTATGGCAAGTACATAACTTTTTTTAACATAGTGTGACATGACACTGTTTCATTGTCTTTTATATTTGAAGTGAGATGGAGAGGACCAAAACTGTGTAATGGTAAACAGACTAAAACAAGAACTTTGCAAATTATCCACCATTTAATAGACATAATAAGCAGGCAGTGCAGACTACACAAAACTGGTGTAATGCATTGGAGCTTAAAGATCTAGCAGTGGGCAACAGAGATCTGCATCCACTGTAAATGAGTAAGTTATGTATCAGAAAGCCTTGGGGGTAGGACATTGCAGTAGTTAAAATGGCAGAAAAGACATAAGTGCAGACATTGCAGTAGGGACGTCAGAGGATGGATTGAGGTTCTTGATCATGAGCTGAAATCCGGTTCATTAATGACAGCCTGTCATCAGTAATCATTCCACGATCACATGCCTTAAACAAATAAAAAATGTATCTACACTATACTGGGGGTGAGAGTACTACAGAGGAATCCCTAATATTAGCATGAGCAACCATTGCCACCATCTGAGATGAATAGAACTTGACAATAAATAAGTATAGAATAATTGATGTATTCCAGGTCATTTGCCAGTTGCTTGAATTCAGGCAGAGACTGCTTAGGGTACAAGATATAAAGCTGGGAGTCATTAATTTAACAGTGATGTAGACCTCTATTAGAAATAGTCCCCCAGTGGCGGCAACTGTACAGTGAAAAGAAGTGAGCCAAGAATTTTATGCCCTGTGGTATCCCAGAATTTGGAATGTGGGAGGAAGAAAGATTAACCATAGTTGCCACACCCTGGATACATTGAGAGACTAGAAAGAAGCCAGTCCAGGACATCACCAAAAATGCCACAGTAATTGTCCAGGAGGTCCAAAGGAATATCACCATATCAAAAGCCGATGAGAGATCGAGATGGTCCAAGATGGAATAATGACTAGCTAGGAGATCATTAAACACTATGAGAATTGCAGTGCTTTGTCATGCTCTAAACCTGGACTAGAAGGGATCACTCATGCTGTTTTTCAACTGTTCTCTGATCAGCCTTCATGCCCAAAAGGTGTTCCATCAGTGCAGTTGTAAGCTAGGGTTTGTGTATCATGTATATCATTTCCTGAAGCACTCGGCAGGAAATGCTGCTGTCAGTCCTCAACTGTTCCATAACTCTCATTGTTCCAGACGTACTCGTAAGTCTGTGCTTCCTACTTCTTGACAAACTATAGAAGCCTACCATAGTATTTTCCATTTTGCCGCTAATCTTCTACAAGGAAAGTACCTCAACACAGCTCTTAAATTTAACAGTTGGTTATAACTTGCTTGCAAAGTGTCTTCATCAGCCATAAAAAATAGCTCACTGTATATGTTCATAGGCAAGTACTAGGCTAGCTGCCCTTGTGGGCAATTTTAAGCCTAGCCAATTTCCCTTTTTCTGCTCAAAATAACCTATCCCATTTAGTTACAGACTGGTCTTGCCCACCCCATGGTCAGTAATTGCATATTATCCCTAATGGGTATAACTGGGATGATGCCCTATATAATTTTTGGAGACGTGTGGTATAAAGCATTTAGGAGCTGCCTGTGTCCTTTAGTAGTACATGGGGCAGTCCTGAGGAAAATTTTCTGTTTTAGTATCCATAGATCTAAGTTGCTCTTGAATATAGACAGGGATGAATTTAATTTTATGTGGATGAGGAATTCTTTTCCCGAGCAACGTTATCCTCTGTGAGATATACCTGTTCCTCCAAACCATTCTGTTATGTTTCAGAAGAGGTTCAGGTGTCTAGACAGAGTATCTCTAACACCACTTTGAGTTGTTGATGTGCAGTAAATCCATTAGTAATGGGTTGGAGGAAGTCTTGTATGCCAGACATAGGTGACCTCTTATCAAGTCTGTAAGATACCAAGTATATTGGCAGGGCTTTGAGTTGGTCCATAATGGACATGTTGCTTAGGCTGTATGTTGTTTTAGTAAGGTATCTCCATGGGCATTCCAGTTTTTGCTTGTATCTGGAGAGAGACATGCCAAAGAAAACATTATATTCAATGACTGGCCTAATGAGGGTTGAGTTAAGGGAACAATTATATTATTAGATTTAGACACATAACACACTATCCTTATAGATGGCCATCTCTTTACTCTGTATTACAGTAATGCTGTCTTTTCTAACTTTCTTAGGTCTTATAATTTCCAAATAAAATCTATTGCAACCCTAAACTCCTTCCCAAATTTCCTAATTAAACCACTTCCCACCAACAGCTTGCATAAGGACCCACCACTTCACAGCTGTATTTATGTCTGAATGACTTAACCCTGCTTCTCTGAAGTGATGTCAGTCCTAACTTCTTTAAAACATCTGTAATGCAATACCTCAACCTAGGCTGGAGATATAACTGTATACCAGTTTTTGTTTTTTCTCATTAATGTTCACTTTTCTGTAAAATGTTATGCTTTTTTTCCTTTCTTTCAGACATCCTGATCTGTATATAAGGCACCAAACTATCTTTTTATAGTCAAAAGATTGTGTTTGCTAAGCAATGAATTTTATAAACAGCTTCCTTCCACATTTTTTGTAGTTGCCTAATATCTGTCCTGCTTGTGAAGCCTTTTGGTGATCTAGTATGCTATATTCCTCTGTAAGTGCTGGAGCTTTTATCCCCAGGTCTCTGCTGGAAATGGTTCCTGTCATGTTAGATTGTCCCAGTCAACAAGATAAATGAAATACACTGCCTGACTTAATTTCTGAGAGCATGGCATGTCTGCTGAAGAGAGAGAGGATGGAAACCTTTTGTTCAAAAGGTGAGAGTTACATGAAATACCTATAGGATTAGTCAGCACATTTTACGATAACTACTCCACTGTACAATATACCTTGTGCCATGTGGTCCATTGAACTTGTTTTGTGACTGTTGCTACTTGTACATATGATATCCTGTGCTGTAAGTTCAGGGAATGTTATATGGTGACATTCAGTAGACAGCATGTCAGACCTACACATGTACCATTTATCTTTTTTTTTTTTTTTTTAAACTACTGTTTTTCTATTACTTTCACTACGATGTAGTAGCTGCTTAAATTATCTTCAACTGGACTTAAATACTTTGCACAGATTTTTATAAGTGGGTTGTTTTGTGGGTAGCTTTCATCTGGACTTTTTAAAATATTTTAGGTGCTTTTGTGGTAGCTTTCCAACAGCTAGGGGTTATTTTTAGTACTGTTTTAATTATGTTTGAATCGAGGTTTAACTTGCTGGTAGTTGTCTTTTTCTAAGTGGCCTGCTGCATTATGATTTTTATTTTATTATAGTTTTAACTTGATTATCCGATGGTGACTTTTACGTCCATCTCTGATATTGGTAGGTATATCAAATCAGATGTCAGCAACTCTAACTTTTGGATCCAAGACCGAAGCTCCTTACCCAACCCAGAATTCCCTTCCACCACACACACACACACACACACACACACACACACAGTTTCTCAGATCTCATTTGCTGCTTGACGTAGCAGATGTGGTGTCCAGGACTTAGTGTTTTTGCTTCAGATAAGTGGATTTTTGTGGTCTGTTGACCTATTGATCTCCCCTATTCTTTAGGTTTCTTATAGTTCACTTAGCAAAAGCTTTCTACTGTTTTTCCAGAATTGTAGTTTCTTTTTGCGGGGTTGTTCTGACCTTTTTTCTTTCTTTCCTCTCCCTTGCCCTTTAAAAAAAAGGGTTATATTTATTGCCTCTGCTATTTGCTAGTACAGTGTTATGGAGTGTTGCAGTTGTTCCTGCACTTTTTCTTAGAGTTGAGTAGTAGTGTGGTGTTGCTAGTGTGCTTCAATGCAATATCAGACAAGGCACCAGGGTTTAAAAAATGCACTGCTTGTGGGCATAATATTCTCCCCATGATCCAAATACTTTGTGTTTACTGCCTGGGAACTGCTCATCTTCAAGAGGAATGTGTTGTCTGTGCCCTTTGGTCTATAGGCCCTTTCAGACCATCAAACAAAGTTAATGCTAAAATGTCTTCTTCCAGGCTCTCTTGGAGAATTGGCTTATTAGGTTTTCATTTGTTAAAGGTCTCCGTGGGGAGAACCATGAAAACAACAAAAAGAAAAATCAGAGCAATAAGAAAAAAGAAAGAGAGAGGTCTACAGGGAGAGAGAGAGAATGTGAAAGAGTACTGAAAGAGGTTACCAGGTCCTTCAGGTGCGGTTGGTTCAGCTCCTATAATGTCTAAGTCTTGAGATCCAACACCTTCTGTTTTTTTCTGGTCCAAATCCTGTTCATATCCTTTTGCTGACTCCTCCTCTTCTACTGGAACATACATTTTCCCTGACACTGACCACACCTCATCTCTGATCCGGTACTCACTCTGAAAGATCTTTGGCTTTCCTCCACAACCTCTTGCTTTAGGTTGATATGGTCATCAAGAAGATTAATGGAAGCTGATGTAGACAGGATGAGATGGATATTCCTGAATGCCCAGATTCAGATGGAGGTCATCCTGCTTTCTCTGCTCTTGGGGTGCTGGGACCAAGCCTTTTCCCTCACTGTCTCCTTCTCCAACCTAACTTTTGTTTCCAGTGTCTAATGAATCTGAGTGCTTTCTATGAGGTTTCTTTATCGGAGCCAGTAGACCAGATGTCTTTGAAACTGACAGTATCACTGAACCACTCAACTCTGGCATTAGATCTCAGGGGTCCGATAGTAAAGAGATTGGTGTTGGTGCACCAATGTTGGGATTAGTCTTTTAGGTCCATCCCTTTACCTCGGAATTTGATAGCTCTGCTCTGGTGTCTGCTTTGGAGCTGAGCTGCATCTCTTGAAGTTTTTTTTTATCCAGATCTTTGAATCTGAGGAATACTCCTTCAAGGCATTCAAGAAGTCTATCTCTCTGTCTAGAGAAGAGGTATCCCACCCTCACTCAGATCTGTCCCAATTTTCTCTGGCATCTGCTTTTCTTCTAAATCCTTTTACTCAGGGCAGCTGCTTTAGGCCTCAACAGATGAACTCCCTTTTAGGCTTATGACTCTTCCCCAGATTGCTTCCAGTGCTCTTCCAAAAGGAGGCATTTGGAATCCTCTCAACATTTTCTCACCGATAACAGTTTTATTTAAGGGGGGGAATGGTTCCCAAGGTCCTTCCAGAAGACTTCTCCTTTGGAGACCGTTGGAATTACTGCAACAAATTGGGGGGGGGGGGGCTCTTCCACAGTTGCCCTTTCTCAAGAGGGATTGATGTTCCTCAAGGCTTCTGGAGTAGGCCCATCTACTTCCTGAGTGGTCCCATTTGGCAGATGAGCTTACTGCCCTATTGTCCCAGTGGGCATGGAAGGAGCTGGATGTGGTAGAGCCCATATCAAGCAAGCCAGACAAGATTTTATGTTGCCACGAGCTAGACCTCACTGGAGCAAGGGATCTACAGTTGATATCATTGTGGTGGCAGCAGCTATGAAGAAGGAGCTCTCTGTGGTATGTCTCAGGCTTTTGTACTGCACACATCTGGAGACATACCCTCCCCATGGGCAGGGGGAGGAGCAACAATGGATGTTACCTAGAGGCAGAGATAGTCCACAGAATGTAGGGTTTCAATGCCTGTTCACAGGCGCATACTTCCAGATCTTCTGAAAGGTTGTCTGGTTGCCACACACTCGAGGTAGTTGGGGGTTCTTATTTTTGCAAGCTAACACCTAATCAGCCATCTCTCTTAATATGTGGTTGCTGAGAGCAACAAACAGAAACTGTCACTCCTCTTCTTTACCCACCAGAAATGTCACACACATACACACCTTTCTGATGACAAACTCCACAGTGGAAGACAGTAGCGCAAGAAATGCTAGATGAGTCAGTCATCTAGGAGCTCCACCAGTCAAGCAAGGATCCAGATACTAGACTAGTTTCTTTCTGGTTTCATAGGAAAATAGAAACCTTGGTCACTTAAACTAATTTGTGAAATGGACAACGTTCTGGATGGCCACACTTCAATTTCTCTTACTTCTGAGGAAGAACTGGATGCACTCAGTGGACCTTCAGGACTCCTACTACCACAGAAAAAGATGGCAGTCCAGGAGGTTCCTTTGCTGTTGGCAGGGGAGGCAGTCACTTTCAGTTCAGAGCTCTGTTCTGTGAACTTGCCACAATGCCCCCCCCCCCCGAGTTTACCAAATGCATGACTGTAGTAGCAGCACATATCAGACTACAAGGGTTCAGAGTGTTCCCATACCTACACGACTGACTCATAACTGCCATTGAGAGGGATCCGGATGATTCAGGCTAAGGATTCCTTACTCAATTTGTATCATCATTTTGGAATCATGATAAACACAGAGAGGCTCAAGTTAACATTGGTCCAGACCATAGAGTTCATATGATGCTACCTGTACACCACCTTACAGATAGGCAGAGTTTTGTATTCAAGGTTAGTCATGCTGAGCCAACAGTCGTCCTTGATCCAGTATCAACAAAATCCCAAGGCAAGGTTCATAATACTAGTGTTGCGCTTTATGGCAACATCTATCACTCTTATTCCTCATGCAAAATTCCACATGAGAATGTTACAGTAGACTCAGTACAGTGGCCCATCCTGTGCACTTAATGGTCAGACTCTGTGGGATATGTAGACAACATATTCACTGATGGCTAAATTCTCCTCTGGTCTCTCTATTGTTATCTCTTTGTTCTCTCTCTTTGACAGCCATGGTAACTACAGACCCTTCCCTTCGGGGGTGGCATTTTGAGGGGAAACTTGTTTAAGGCATGTGGTCTTCAACAAAGGCCAGTCTTCACAGCAGTATTCTGGAGATAAGGGCAGTCCTAACATTGCAGGCCTTCTAAGACTTCCTCCAGATGGGTGTGATGCTATCCAGGCTAACAATTTATCAGTAGGTCTGGTACATCAACAAACAAAGATGAACTCATTCTTACCCTTTGTTGTGATGCCATGAAGGTTTGACAGTGGGCAAGGTCTTCCCAGCACTTTCTGATTGCAAAGCATATTTTGGTCAAATCCAGTATATTTGCAAACATGTTGAGCAGATGTTGTCTTCTGCTGCATGAGTAGTCTCTCAGACAGTAGCCACTTATGAATTTTAGCCACCGAGACCAGACCAACCTTGTATTCTACTTACAGCACTAACCAAAATGAAATGCACCAATATCTTTGGTCTGATTCCACAATAAGTGCAGTCCCTCAAGGATGCTGTGGTTTACATTTGGCCCCAGAGTCTCTTCCATCCAACAAGCCTCACTCAGATATCAAATCCCTGAAGTTGATGTCTTGGTTCCTCCACTTCCAATGATGGCCAGAAATTCCAGGCTTTAGTCCACTGTGATCCTCATCCTGTCTTCATCCCCAAAACCTTCCACTAGGAAGGTTTATAGGAAGAAATAGAAGTGGTTTTCTTTCTGGGGATCAGTTCTAGATTTTCTAGCAGATCGTTTTAGTACACAGATGGTTGGCAGCTATCTTGAGTTTTCATGCTGGTAAAAGGCAAACTCGCATTGCTTCATTAAAACTGTATAAGGATTTTTATTGCTTCATTAAAACTGTATAAGGATTTTTTGTGGGGTACCTTTGTCCTGAAGCCTCCTCCTAAGGCATCCTGTTCTACCTTAGGATATTATTATTTAAGTACAGGCCTTTGACAAAATCACCTTCTGAACCTGCAGTTATTATGGAATTGAAACTCCTTTCTTTGAAAACTGTCTTTCTGGTGGCAGTTACCTCAGCAAGGAGAATTTCAGAACTTGTGTGCAAATCACTATATTTGATCTTTCATAAAGACAAAATTCACTCTGGGAGAAACCTTAACTTTCTTCCCAGAGTTGCTTCTGACTCTGCCTTGAACTGAGCGATTAATCTGGTTTTCTTTCCCAGTTTCTCAAACAATGATGGCAGTCTCCTACATTTGTTAATGTTCGTCAGTTATCCTTCCGTTTACACCATAGCAAGGACTTCAGAAAATCTGACCACCAACAACTTTGCTTTTCAAAAGCTAAATTGGGAACTGTTGTTTCCAAGGCCACACTATCCAGGTGGTTATCCAATTGCATTATGTTTATATTATAGAGCCAAGGGACAATCACTGGCTTACAAGCCTAAAGGTCATTTAATTAGGGCTGTGACAACCAGTGCAGCTTTTGTTTTCTAGAGTCCCAATTTGATGATATCGGTACTGTAGCTAGGCTACTTGGTCAACACTGAACTTATCTGTCATTATAAGCTGGATCTGCAGTCTAGGTCTAGGGCTTTGTTAGGCTCCACCATCCTTTGGAATATCCTTCAATGAGTCCTCCTAAGGTTTATTGTAGCTGGGGACCCTGTTCCATAGGTAAGATGGACAGAAAGGACAACTGGTACAAATCTTTTGTACTTGGCATAACAGCAGATTCATGTTGTCTTCTGTCCATCTCAGCCTTCTCTACCTCAGGACAAATTGTCCCTGTCTTGGGCTCTCGGTTGTACTAAACATATCCAGAGTTTTATCTTGCCTCATAGTCTTGGACTGTTTTGTTGTCATTTCAGGTCTTTCCTTGTTTGGGTTGTACAGGAGGAGCATTTTGTCCAGGCAGACAAAACAAGTATGAGGAACTGTGAGGGCAAAGTGGGAGTTATGGGTAGGGGAAGAACCTGCAACTTGGATCCAAACGTGAGAGAGTTGCTGCCAGTGGATTCACATCTATCCAATATACCCAAGTAGTTATGACGTAAAGAAAAAAACAGTATGGATCTAGCTTCTGTTCACTGTGGAGGACTTTTGTTCTTTAACATTTAGTTTGGCTGTGCCTGTTCCTGGTTTTGCATAAAGAACTGGAGAATTTGTCAAAGAATTCAGGAGATGTTGCCCATTAACCTGCTAGTACAGAAGGTGTTTGCCATGAGTCCTGCTACTGATTTATCAGTTTTAAGTGTTACCCACTTCCAAAGGTGTACTGTTACAGGACATTAGTATGCCGTTTTTTTATTGTCTCTAGTTAAGTGAGAAAAAGTTTGCCTTCCCTTTATTGTCCTTGCCTTTACTTTAAAATTTAACCTGTGCAAATTAATGGTTTAATGTCTCAGACGATACTTTTTTCTCTTGCATTTTGAATGTTCACTATAGATTAGCTTAGCAATTTTAGCTTGGTATATGGCATTAATGAGTAGTTTACATACTAAAGCTGTCATGTGCAAGTAAGCTTGTGTAAATGCACTGACTATCTTGCAGCATTTAACTATATATTTCATAGACACCTGACTGCGTTGTAATGTATCTGTTTATTTTTTAGTTTCTTGTTGGAAGGACTACCTTTTTAGTTATGCAGTACACTTATACTTGAGAAACACGTTTAATTCTTGCTGAATGTTCAGGTTCACACTTGTTTTGAGGAGTGTGGTGAAACATTGCAATTTTATATATGCTGAAGGTTTTTTTGACATTTTAAACAAATAGTGTTGCACCTCTGTCAGATACACGTATTATTGCTAATCCCACATTTTCATTTCATTACAATCTAGTAAGTGAAGGCGTTTTTGTATCTGAATAACCAAACATGTCTGAATGTTGATGCGTAAAGGGGGAAAATCTTGCTCGTAGTGTACAGCAGTACATTTGATGTGCTTCAGTCAATTTTTATGATTTTACAACTGTTTAAGCTGATGCCATAGAAAAGAAAGGATACTACCAGTTCCTGTTTGAGACTCAAACCCATGACCTCCAGCATACAATGCTGGTGTTAGTGCCAATGGACAAGATATGCTTGATGCTCCATAGTGCCCTGTGTCACTTACTAGTCTTCATAAGCACAGTTTCACTAGATAGTGCTGTAAAGAAACAAAAAATTTAAATTAGAAGTCTTGTTTTATTTACAGGATTTATTGATTTACATTAACACAATGTTGTGTACCAGACTCTTGCTCCCTGTAAGTGATGTTTAGACAGATAATATAAAATAAAGGCCCCAGGATTCTTAAAACATGTCTTCTATTGAACCAGTGAACATTTTCATGATGCTTACAATAATACCTACAATAATGTGATGAAAAGTCTTTATCGTGAAAATGGTCACTGATTTAATAGAAGACAATTGAATTAAGAATCACGGTTTTGGTTATTTTGTATCAGAGAGCAGTACTGAGAGTATTATGCATTCAAGTAATCAGCTGAAAGTGTTTGCAAATAGTTTAGAGGAAAAAAATTAAAACCTTTATATTTTTCTCAAAAAAAAAAAAAAAAAAAAAAAAAAAAAAAAAAGTCATCACATCATCATGTTATCAAAATTTGAATTCCTCACAAGATTTGAGCTGTGATCATATAGTTTTGCTTATTCTGTGCAGTTAGTGCCACCAGGAATATTCAAAGTATTCAAATAAGCGTTTATAAGAATACTTCTGTAATAATTAAACTTGGATTTAGAGTCAAAGTGAATTGCCATTCCCTATTATTATTAGCAGAAACATATGCATATGATCCAAAGACGTTTTACGACATTATTGCCAAGGTTTGATAATCATGTTGCCTCGTAGAGCTGACCTTTGGAATTTACTTTTGTAGTGGTAATGCTGCACCCTTCACTTCCCTCTCATTCCACAGCTTAACTTGGATAAAGGTTGTAACAGCAGATGTCCTTCTGTATCTCTGTTGAAGCATTCTTAACCTTAGGGATCTCCTGCCAAGGACAGCCCAACACCCGCCCAGTATAACAAAGCCTTTAGATCTTGTATGTGCCGTACGTCACACACATGCTCCCCACACAGCACATAGGGCATAAAGGTGATAAACGGAGGCGGTTACCCACACAATCATAACTAGTCTGTGAACTTCCTTTGCTGTGCTGAATACCTAGCCATCAGATATGTCCCTCATTTGGGCCTTTTTCCTTCTTACTATTGCTCTTGTTTTTTTTTTGGTTGCCTGGAGTTCATGTCAGCCAAGAAGGGAACATTTAAGTGTGGGAAACAAATTTCTCATAAAGATCATCACACGCAATGTCTTTTTTGTTTGCGTGCTTTCCACAGCTGTACCTCATTTGTAAGACGTTTGTGCCCAAGACTCTTGGAAGCCGGTTGTCTTCCCAGCCCATCTATCTCGAGAACCGCAGGCTTAAACAGTTGGCTCAGGGTAGCATGGTGGAGCTGATTAACCCTGCGATACTACCCATAAATAAGAAAGCCAAGAAATCTTGTCCAGATTCTTTGGCTGTCCAGCCACCACCAGACATCTCTCTAGGAGGGGATGATAACTCTGTAAACTGTCTAATGTCGACATCATATTCCTTTGCTGACCCCATCAGAGACTGGCATGGAGCCTTCCTTTTGCACATCCTGTTAGGCTTTGAGGCATTTCGGACATTGAGGGAGAAACATGGCTGTTTATCTCAGAGGTCCCAGGAGGGGTTCCACATTCTGGTCAGGGAGGAGGTTACCGGTACTCTTATTGAATCTCGTCAGTGGTTGGAACCTCCAGTATATGTTAGGGCTGACATCCCTACCGAGAAAAAAACAGAAGACTAAACATTCTTCTGTACCTCCTAAGGCCCGTCAAAGGGAATGGCAGGAAGCATTAGGGTCCATGTAATACCTTAATAGCCCTGAAGCCTTCTCTAGGGGTTTCTGTACCTATTCCACCTTGGACTTCAACTACTCCTTAAAGGTCTAGGAACCTGATTCCTTGGATGAGGATTCAGAGTCTGTTGAGAGGTCTTCGTCTTTACTTTTCCCAGATGCCTTTTCCTTTGGCTTATGGGTCTGATGAAAAGGAATCCATTAGTCCTGTGTTTCCTTTGTAGGAACTGTCTTTTGGGGACACAGTGGCCAGAATGATGGAATACTTCAAGTGGGATTCTTTTCAGGTGTTTGATATCCAGAAGAGGTATTATGAGCTGCTTCAGGTTGACATTCCTAAACCTTGTGCAGTACTTCCAGTGTTGGTTGCTGTGTAAGACACTTTTGTAGCTGCCTGTAAAGAATCCTGATTCTCAGCCCCCTGCTCCTAAGAAACCTGACAGGTTCTATAAGTTTTGTGAGGATTGTCAATTCATCTTTGTGTCCTTCTGCTGATACTGCTGTGGTGTCAGTCTGCTTTGACAAGCCTGAAGTTTTTTCACTGCACCAAGCTCCTGCCTTCCGATAAGGATAGTAGAGCCATGGAGAAGATTGGAAAGAAGGTCTGTACTGCTGCCACTTTGACCTTTAGGGCCATAAATTACCAGACCCATGTGACCATCCATTGCAAGACCACCAGTTATTGGAGAGCCCACATTCTGTCTGTCAGTAGTCATCTTGGAATTAATGCTTCTGTCTTCTGATGAGAGAAGGAGCAAAGAGACATTATTTCCCAGAGACTGCTGATCACCAGAAAGCTTGCTAACTGCTTTATAGGTAACAGCTTGGATTTGTGCTAATATACTGTTCCTGGTGAGAGAAGGAGCAGAGTGCTTTGATTCCTGGCTTTTTCTGGTTGGACAGCAAGTGTCTGTGTTAACGTTCCTGATTGGTCTGTTTGCTATTCAAGGCATCTACCAGGAAAATATAAAAGAAAGCCTACAGACCCTTGCATCATCTGAGACAAGACTGTGGATCACCAAACAGGCTACGGGCCTGCTTCTTATCTTCGGATTGATGCTAACATTTTGCTTCTGGTGAGAGGAGAAGCAAAGGAGCATTGTATCCCAGCAGAGTGAAGCTGTGGGGAGACCAGCACTGGTAGTAGTCGGGCAATAGCCATTCATGTGACTCCCCTCTTTTCATCATTCTTGACAAGCTAATTCTTTGTTTTCATTAAGTACTGCTTGATTTGTTTATAACTTCAGAAGATCTGCCTAAACACTTAATCCTGAAATTTTCAGGGTCCATGTATTCATATCCCCTCAAGTGTTTGGCAGTGCTCTGTACAGACTCAGACACCTTTAGTGACATTTTTCCTGTAAAGGCATGATTGAAATTTCTCCAGTACCTAATTGCATACAGGACAACTAGCCTGCAGTGACAAGCATCGTCCCCATAGTTGCAAACTGGATACTCCTGACATTGATTGATATTCTCATTTCAACTGTCCAATCATTAAAATAGGATCTGTTGCCATGTATATGAACTTTACCACTGTCTTTGTTCCCAGCTTAGTAGATATGGGCATCCTGAGGCAGTGTAGAAGTTGCCTCATATTTACTGACAACTAGTTAATTCTCAAACAAACTGATACATTATGTGAGAGATGTATTTACACAATGTCAAAGGAGGCAAAGCTGTCACATAAAGTACTCCTAATGTCAGTAAGGTTGTCAGTAGTACACACAATTCAAAGCAGACATATGCTGAGGCACTTCCTAAACCACAAAGACCTCCTAGATGAAGTACACATAAATACCCTCAGCAGCCTCAAATGCACTCTTTCAAAACAGCGCCCACATCAACACATAGCGCTATATCTCATGGGGCCTCTACCTCTAAGCCCATAAGGCAAGCCACCACACAGTCCAACATTCTAGTCATTGGAGACTCCATTGTGAGATGCACTGATGTCCCACTCACCAGGCTGAGTAAGGAGATAGTTGCAGTCAGTTGCTTATCAGGGGCTAGGATCCACCACATTACACATGCACTCAAGTCACTGGACCACAAGTACCGATATAACTCTGTCATAGTCCATGTGGGGGTAAATGACCTGAGATGTACCACCCAAGACTATATGAAGAGAGACATCGTGGAGCTCTCTGAATGTGTCTCAGGCTGGTATGAGCCTAGCATTGAGCAGCATTTTACCTTCTCCAAGGATTATGCCACAGTACAAACAAAAGATAATTAACTTTAATAATTGGCTTAGTTTCTGGTGACTTTCTAAGGGGGTGCAATATTTATCAGTATGAAAGGAGAGATGGTCACCAGACCACTATGCTTTTCTAGGAATGGTCTGCACCTCTCCCTTCTAGGCTTTCGAATATTCGCTAAAACATTGTCTTCCCTATAATGCTTTTTTTAGGCAATGCCAAACTAAAAGTACTTCTGACATAGCAAATCAAAACCAAGAAAATCTAAAGTTATTACTGCTCAATGCTAGGAGTTTAAACAAAAAAAAACTCCACTCCCTAGAAGCTGTCTTCACCCTAGAGAATGCTGATGTCTGTGCTGTCACTGAGACATAGTTTAAAGCTGTGAAGAGCATACCAGCAGTGCAAGGTTATAATGCCTTCCACACATTTAGATTTGCTACTTCACAGGCAGGGACTAAAGGTGGAGGTGTCTCTGTTTACATAAAAATAAATATACATAAAGGCTGGTCAAACAGGACAATGCAGTTGAGCTGCTCCATGTTAAACTTATTAGAAACATTAACCGCCTAACCCAATACCATACTCATGGGTGACTTACTCTACTATTAATTGAAAATCATTTACGACCCCAGATGTGCAGGCACAGAGATTCTTGGATTTTGTAAATAAAAACTTACTGGACCAGATAGTCAATAGACCAACCAGGGATGCAACCACACTGGATCTGATCCTCACTAATATGAGAGAGACTGCTGCACCCCCCCCCCTACTGTAATGCCTTCCCTGGTAAGGTCATATGACAAAATGGTCTCCTTTGAGGTAAAACTAAACCCTGGAACCCCAGCTAAACCTGGAATATTCAGGAACTATTTTAAGGCTAACCTCCTGCTATTAAGTGATAACCTGACAACATTTCAAGCCCCCATAAACCCTAAACACTACTGCCTATGCAGAACTGTTCACAGAAACCCTGAGCAAGCATGTTAATAGCTGCATATGGGCAGCTCTACCCACCAGGAAGAAGTACAGAACTAACTAACAAAAAAAAAAAAAAACCAAGCCACCTTGGTGGAATCACAAAATCAATAGGCTGTGTAACAGAAGGAAGAAAATCATGGCAAAAATTAGGAGGTGCAGCACCCAGCAGGATAAAAGCACTGTCATCAAACTACTCAGAGAACAAATAGTCTACCAAAGCCAAATTTAGAGGTAAATTTGGCCTCCCAGGCCAAGGACAACCACAAAGCATTCTTTAGCTATGTCCACAACCTCAAAGGCAATACACAGTTTTGTGCAGAGCTCATTGTAAATGGCGTCACCTAGAATGAGCCAGAAGATGTAGCAAACCTCTTGGCTGGTAAATTCAACTCCAACTTTACCCCCCCCCCCAGCCTTCCCTCAGGAAATGCCATCAGTCAAATGTAACTCCCATTGCTGTCACTCTCTAAGACCAAGAACACTGCATCAGTAGGCCTAGACAGTATCCCAGGATGTCTTCTAAATAGCATGAATCATGACCTATCAGGGCCTCTGGAATTACTATTTAACTATAGCCCCCGAACAGGCTTTGTGCCTCATGAATGGAGAACAACAACAGTCATCCCTGTGCAGAAAGGTGGGCCATCTACAGACTCCTAAGTCTCACTAGTCTTATATGTAAAGCCATGGAAAGAATTATCATGGAGATGATCAGGAGAGATGTAGCAAACCTCCAGACACTCGACCCAACCCAGTTTGGTTTCATCAAGGGCAGATCATGCCTACTCAACCTGGTGGACTTCCTTGAGAAGGTAACCAAATCAATGGATGAGGGAAAAATGGTTAACGCTGCCTACCTTTACCTGGCCAAGGCATTTGACACAGTACTCCACTCGGGCATATGTCAAGAGGTTCGGTATCAACTCGTATGTCACCCGGTTGATAGCCAACTGGCTCACAGGCAGGACCCAGGAAGTTAGAATTGGTGAGTCCATCTCTACAAAAAAGCCAGTAACAAGTGGAGTCCCTCAAGGATCAGTCCTTGGACTGCTGCTTTTTGGCATTTACTTCTCTGAAGCCAAGGCCAATGTTAGTGGTCTCTGGCTTACTAAATTTGCAGATGACTGCAAATTAGGAGCTGTCATTGAATCCCACACTGACACAAATGTTCTCCAGGAGGGGCTGACATAGACAACTGGTGTCAGAGCCATAGTGTCAGAGCCATGGACTAAAACTAAATGCAAAGAAATGCATAGTAGTATCTTTTGGGAATTCATCCAGGCCTGATAACTATTATATTGACAACACAACCCTTAGAGTTAACCCAATAGTCAGGGACTTGGGGACACACACACACAGTAATCTAGCCTTTGACCATCAGGTATCTACAGTAGTGAGGAAATCATTCTATGTTGCGCAACTTCGAGAGTATGACATGCAAGTTAAGGAAGTCATTGTTCCATTGTATTTGGGATTCATCAGATCTGTCATTGAGTACAGTGCCCCCCTTTGGTATGTACCTAACCAGGCATATCCAATAATTGGAATGTCCACAGAGGTTCCTCACTAAAAGAATACAGGGTGCAAGTAAAATGTCCTATGCAGACGCCTCAAGGCCCTATCCCTGTATTCTGCCTCCTACAGGCCTTTGAGGGGAGATATATGCCTAGCATACAGGGCATTGTCAGACCCCACTCTTATGGACCTCCTGGGCATGCACAAAACAAACAGCACCAGAATTTCCCATTCTAAAGACTTAAACCTTGCCTGTGATATAAATAGGACCTGCCAGAGACTACCTCATCTATGAAACAAGCTCCCTATCCGTGTAAAGCCGAGTTCCTTCCTAACCCAATTCAAGGTCAAGTTTGGATGGGGAGCAGGAAATTCCTCTCTAGTTTGACACTTATGTCTGTAATGGATACAGGCAACCTGTAAATGGTTCATCTCTTAGGCTCTTGCATGTAAATGTTTCATCTCCCATACCCGTGCTTACACTTATCATGGGTATCAGGACTTGTCAGAGATTTGGGATGCATGGCTAGGCTTAAAAAGCCCTTGTGGCCATTAGCGTAGTAAACTCCTATGAACTTATGACCAGATATGCTCTGGCCTTGATTGGCCAGTCTTGTCATGTTATTTCTTACCTCCCTGATTCTGAATGGGAATCCTATTCTCTCTCTGTTTTGGGTTCTGCCTCTCAGGTGGCTTGCTACTTTTATCAAGAGCAGTTATTATAGCACTGATGCCTGTTCCATAGCTGCTGCCTTTGGATCTGTTATGATGTGTTGCCTTTGTCTACAGTCATTACCTAAAGACATTAAGGCCAAATTGCATGTTGCTCCTTTGGATAATAAAAATCTCTCTTGGGACTGCTGCTATGTTTAAGTCTCCGAGAAAAAAGGCAAAGCTTTGCAGGACCTTAAACATATTTTCGGGTCTCCATCCTTAAATTTCAGAGGAACTATCCTAATAGGTCTGCGTTTGTTTGTAGACAGCCTCATCAGGCCACTAAAGGTAGGAAGGGTGATAGGAGAGCTCCTCCTGGTAAGCCTCCTCAGACTGCTGTGACCCAGAAGTCTTTATCTGACAAGCCTGCCTCTCTTTGACATTTTTCCCCCTCCCTCCAACGCTCAGCCAGGTTCCTTTGTCACTGTGGCTGTTCCTGTCACTTCAAAACTGGCAATTCATTGGTTCAGATTCTTGGGTTCTGTCCCTCATCTATTAAGGTTACTTCTTGGTGTGGCAGTCTCTCCCTCCATTTTCAGGGATTGCCTTTGCTGGCCTCTCTTCCACCTCCAAAGGTTTTGTCCTTGGCAGTTTTCTTTCAGTCTCTTCTTTTTCTGCTTGTCATTCCAGCCAGGGAGTTTCTTCGCACCCTAGGATTCATGACCTCTTCAATTCCAATGTTCCCTCTTGCCAGACTGCATATGCAGAAATTTCAGTGGTAGCTAAGGTTACTTTGGCTAAAGCATTGCCACCCTTTGGATTTCAGAGTGCTTCTTCTTCCTTGTGTAAAGCAGGAATTTGAGTGGTGGAATCAGCAACTTACCCTCAACCCAGGGCTAGTTCCTTCTCAAGAACTGTTCACTGATGCTTCAACCATAGGGTGGGGGGCTTCTTATGTTCATCTGAAAGTTCAGGGCCCCCCCCATCCCACATCATAAGTCAGACCATATCAACAACAAGGAGATGAGAGCTCTGATTCTGGCCCTTCAGGCATTTCACCCCATGCTTTCTCCATGCCCCCTGAAGGTTTACACAGTCAACACCTCAGTGATGTGGTATGTTAATAAGCAGGGGGAAACAAAGTCGTATTTGCTTTGCAGGCTTGCTCTTCAGGCCTGGAATGTGGCTTTCAGTTGTCAACTAACTCTTCAGGCAGTGTATATTCCTTCAGAACACAATCAAGTGACAGACTCTTGGAGCAAGTCCAAAACACAGGCTCACGAATGGCTGCTTGACATAGAAGTGTTTCTGGACATAGTTAATTGGTGGGATATTTCTCAGATCTTTTTGCCTCCCCACTGAACAGGCAGCTCCCTCTTTTCTGTTCCAAAATGCCAGGCTATCTGTTGTGGATGAAGGACACCCTTCAAAGGGGATGTTTCTCTATATATTCCTTCCTCTTCTTCCAAGAGACCTGCAGAAGATTTAGCTGGACTCCCCAAAAATCTTGCTAGTGACTACATTTTGGCCAAGACAGCATGTCATTATTATAATTACGTAAATAAAATAAAGTAAAATAACATTTCTTTATTACTTTAAAATAGCTCCATCTAGTGGTAATATAAATAGTTAATTAAATAATAATATACGAGTATGTTTTATAGGTTCATAGGTTCATACTAGGCTATCTGCCCTGAGGCAATTATAAGCCTAGCCCGATTCTGTATGGCTTACGCCACCCCTTGATTTGAATATACTGTGCCCTTTAAGGTTTAGTTTACTGTGCCTCTGTCTAATAGTGACACGGGCGTAATCCCTGGGACAAACCTACAATCCCCCATCCACCTATCGAGATTCTTCTTGAAGAGATTCAGTGAGGTGCTCTGCCTCACATGAACTGGAATTCTTTTCCAGAGTGAAGGGAGCCTCTGGGTTATGAACCTGTCCCTCCAGCAAGTTCTATTTATTTCTGTGCAGAGGTTCAAGTCCCTCGAGCGTGTGGCTCTAAGGGATTTAGATTTGAGGTGGAGCATGTCCATTAATTCTGGATTTGACATAGCTTTGTATGTCAGGCATAGATCACCTCGAAGTAGGCGGTATGCAACTGAGTAGAGCTGGAGTTTTTTTAACCGAGCAGCATATGGCATCTGTTTGAGACCCTTGATCCTCTTGGTGAGATACTTTTGGGGTCTTTCTAATTGCTGCAGGTGTCGGGTAAGGTACATCCCAAAAGGGGCATTGTATTCTACGATGGGCCTGATGAGGGATGAATAAAGGGGCATGATTACCTCTCTTGATCTAGATGTGAAACCCTTCGTGATGAGGTGGGCTATGTAGAAGGTCTTTCTAACCACTTTGGCAATGTGGTTTTCAAAGGAGAGATTGCTATCAACTTGGGTCCCCAGGTCCCTAATAACTTTCTCTGTACTTAATGGGTTTCCGCCTATGTGGTAATTTGTGGGCACATTGTTTTTGCCAAAGGGTATGACTATACATTTTTTGGCATTTAGCTTTAGACCATGGAGCTGGCACCAGTTATCTGTCTCTGTGAGACCTTTTTGAAGGATGTTTGTGTCAGCTGGAGAGTTGATTATGGCGCCCAGTTTGCAGTCGTCTGCGAACTTGGTGAGCCATAGTCCTCCCACGTTTGCCTGTACCTCGGAAAAGTATATACCGAACAAAAGTGATCCCAGGACAGAACCCTGTAGGACGCCACTTGTGACTGGTTTCGAGTCTGACATGGCTCCAGCAACTCTCACTCTGTAGGTTCTGTCTTTGAGCCAGTTTGCGACCCATCTTGTGACATAGGGGGTTTATATTTAAGCTGGATAGCTTATCTATGATGCCCGAGTGAGGCATTGTGTCAAATGCCTTTGCAAGGTCCAGATAGGCTGTGTGGACTACCTTCCCTTCATCTATGGCTTTGGTGACTGTTTCGAAGAAGTCAACCAGGTTCAAAAGGCAGGATCTGCCCTTGACAAAGCCGAACTGGGTAGGATCTAGTGTCTGTAGGTCCCCAATGTCTTTGTTTATGAGCTCCATGATGATCCTCTTCATAGCTTTGCAGACTAAGCTAGTCAGGCTTATGGGGCGATAGTTTCCACGGTCCGTAGAGACTCCACCTTTGTGGAGTGGCGACCACTGTTGCTGTATGCCATTCTGTGGGCACATATCCTGTAGTGAGGCTGAGATTGTATAGCTGTTTTATTTGAGGGATTAGTTCCTCTTGGAGTTCATGTAGGACGCAACCTGGGATGCCATCTGGTCCCATGGAAGCAGTGTTTTTTGCTTTGGAGAGGGCAGCCTTCACCTGAGCATTAGAGATGTTTGGGAGGCAGCCCTCTGCTGGGATAGATACTTGCTCTTTTGGGGGGGGGTGGAGAAGTTTGCACTGAACCTGTCTGCCAGGATATTGGCGATGTCTGTGGGTTCAGTGTATTTTTTGTCGTTTAGAATCAACTCAGAACAAGTCTGTGAGTTGCATCTCAGGTTTCTAACATAACTGAAAAAAGTCTTATGATTGTCTTTGGTGTCCTGTGCAATTTTTTCTCGAAGCTGGCCTTGGAGGATTTTATGAGGGATCGTAATTTTTTGCTAGTACTGATCAGAGATGCCTTCCCTATTAGGGATTTTGCTCTATCATGTAGTAGCTTCCTCCTTCTGTTGTACAGTTTATTTATGGCAGGAGTCCACCAGACTGGACGCCTGCCTTTGGATGATTGGGTCTTGGTTTAGTTTGAGATAGCATGATCCATGCATTCCTGGAGATGTCCGTAGAATGCATTTATATAGGATTCTGCAGTTTGGGCCGTAGTTTCCACTGGCCCTGGGGCCTTGAAGGATTCCGCTTCAGTTTTGAGAAGTGAAAAGTTCGCTTTTGAGAAGTTTTTCACTGTGGTTTTCTGGGCTGGGGGTGGGGTCGGGATGTGGACATCCAGTGAGATTAATTGATGGTCTGATCTTACCAATAAGGATATACTTCTGGTGTGGAGCATAGAGAGTCCCCATGTTGGTAATGATCAGGTCTAGTATGTTATCCCCTCTTGTGGGAGTGGTGACTAGTTGTTCCATAGAATTTGAGTTTATAATTTCCAGGAACCTTTAGGCTAAGGTGCTGGGGCTTGAGTAGTGCTCCTAGTCAATGTTTGGGTAGTTGAAGTCGCCCAATATAATGGTGTTCGGAGAGATCTTCATGTTCTCCAATGTTTTCAGGAAAGCCGAGTGGGATTCCTGGCTTTGAGAGGGTGGTCTGTAGGATGCTATAAACTGAAAAGCAGTCTTGCCCACCGTTAGTTGCACATGGATGGTCTCCGATACTTCGTGCAATGCTACTAACCTGGAGGTGTGGATATCCTTGATAAATATGGAAACTCCCCCTCCTTTTGTGGTTCGGTCCGGGTTTTGGGGCCGAAAAGCATGATATGAGGTATAGCCTGGTAGTGCTAAGGTGCTCTCTGGAGCCTTGAACCAGGTTTTTGTCACTGCACAGATATCGATGTTCTCCATACTGAGGAGAGCTTCGAGTGCATGCATCTTGAGGTTAAGACTTCTGGCGTGTTTAGCAGCATTACCCTTAGTTTCTTGTTCCTTGTGCTGTCTATGGGGGTGGGTTTGACTTTTGAGCCTTGCCTAAAAAAGGCACTATGGGGGTGGCAAGAGCCTTTGCCAATATTTATAAACGTATTTACCTTTACAGTATGGATCGATTGGTACGGGATATATATGATCTATTTATTAAACAATGATATGTTATACTGTTTAGATAAAATTGTAGAACATAGTATGTTAACATATGAGACGATTTTATTGGTTGGTTTGAATTAATTGAGGCTATATAAGACTGTTGGTGTTTCTTTCAAATTATCTGATGAAGTAAGTGACGAAAACGTATTGTGGATGCTGCTATCGTTATTTAGGAGAGCCTTTATTGCTATAATAAAACTGTTTCGTGAAGATTTGCCTGATTGTTCTTACTTGGTGACATTCTTTGTGCTGAAGGATCGTGTTACTGGCTTTTTACGGCACTTTGTCTTCTTTTTTGCGGTTACTTCCTTCTTATAGACAGTACGTCTATAGAAAGGGTAGGTAAGTACCTTTGCAACCTTACCTTTTAGGGCTGTCTGTTGTCAGACTCATATGTCCAGATACATTTTGACCCTTCTTTCCCAGGCCTGTCAGGTAATTTCTGATCTTCCTGACTCTGAAGGGAAGACTTTTGCTCTTTCCCTTGTAGGGACTTTTTCCCAGGTGGCTCACAATTCTATTAAGTCTAGTTATGATGCAGCAGATGCTTCTTCTAGGGCTGCTGCCTTTGGTTCTGTGCTGAGGAGATATGCCTGGCTTCAGCTTCAACCTTTGCCTGATGATATTAAGGCTAAGTTGATGGATTCTCCCCTCGACAACAAGCACTTGTTTGGTGAAGCTGCTCCTGATTTGTGTTAATCACTTCAGGATAAGGGCAAGGCCTTGCAGGAACTTAAACATGTCTTGTTTTTCCTGTGCCTAAAATTCAGAGAAATTAACCCCAGTAAGCCAGCTTTTGTTCGTAGGCCGTCTCACCCCCCCCCCCCCAGTGTAAGAAGGGTGGGAAACAGACTCCTCCTGCTGAAGCTACTCTCAGAAGTCTCCTTTTCCTGAAAAAACAGATGCTGCCTAACTGTCCTGTTCTCTAAGCCACATTCCTGGTTCCCTTCGTCTTTCCTATTTTCTTCCTGTTTGGTTAAAGATTACTCAGGACTCCAGGGTTTTTTCCATTGTCTGCCTAGGGTATTTCATGGTCTGGAAATCTTCCCCTATTTATGGGCATTCCTAAGCAGTTCAGGAGCAGTTGCCCTTCTTTTCAGGGATGCATCGGGATTTCTTGACTCTGGGGAACTATTCAGGAAGTTCCAGTTTCCTAACTGAGGAAAGGGGTCTTACTCCAGAATGTTTTTGATGCCCAGAAAAGAGCTGATGTGGAGACCTATTCTGGACCTGTCTCATCTAAACACCTTCCTGAAGATCCTCTATTTTCCAATGTTGTCCCTTCAGACTTTGTTCCCTCTTCTGCTTTCTCAGGCTTATCTGGTGTCTCCGGACCTCAAGGATGCTTATCTTAATATGCCGATTCATCCCCCTTTCAGGAAGTTTTTGTTTCTCTGTTGCTTCCTGGCATTTTCAGTTCTCTGCTTTGCCCTTTGGCCTTTCTACTGCCCCAAGGGTGTTCACCAAATGTCTCATTACTTTGATTGCCTTTTGCAGGCTAAGGGGAATCCATGTTTTTCCTTACTTGGATGACCTCCTGTTTCAGGCATCCTGTCCAGAGACTGTTACAAAATCGTCATTTTTCCGTCTCTGTTCTGCATAGCCTGGTGTTCACTATAAATTTCAAAAAGTCTTTTCCGACTCCTCCTTAGGATCATGTTTTTCTGGGGTGCAGGATCCATACTGTTCCTGTGCTAGCATTCCTGCCTCCTTCTAAAGCCCTAACTCTCATTTCCTTTTTTCAATCCCTTCTTCCCCTGGTTTCAGTAAAAGCTGGGGAAATTCTGAGAGCTCTGGGGTTCATGGCTTACACCATTCTTATGCTTCCTTTTGCCAAACTCCACGAGAAAACTTCAGTGGTTTCTACAGACAGTTTGGCTCCAACATTTTTATTCCCTCAATTTTTATTTCCTCCTCTTCCATGTTTCAGGCAGGAGCTTCAGTGGTGGATTCAACAGTTGACGGTCACTCCAAGGCTTCCTTTTCATCCACTTCTTCCCTCTTAGGAGCTGTATTAAGACTTTTCAGATTTGGGGTGGAGAGCATCATTCCGCTCCATAAAGGTGCAGGGAGTCTGGTCACAACATCAGCATCAAGATGAGAGCTCTTCTGCTGGCTCTACAGGCCTGTCAACCTCTCTTCTCCCTCGAATCTCTCAAGGTGTTTACAGGCAATACCACATTGATGTGTCAGCAAATGGGGGTGGGGGGGGCAGGTCTTATCTTCTTTGCTGGTTGGCAGCCCTAGTGTGAGGATTAGGTATCCAGTATCTAGTGACACTTCAGGCAGCTTACATTCCCTCAGATCAAAACATTGTGGCAAACTCTCTGACCAGGTCTATAAATCAGTTCCATGAATGGATACTTCACAGGGATTTGTTTCTGGATATTGTCCACCAGTTGGGTGCTCCTCAAACAGATCTTTTAGCATTCCCTATGAACAGACAACTTCCCCTCTTTTGTGCCAGAGTCCGAGGTCCTCTGGTTTGGAAGGTGGAAGCCCTCTGATGTTCTGTAGTCCTATCTCACCTCCATTCTTACATATGGGTTCGAAGACGATCCTCAGCACTGACTCTGCCGATTACAAAGCTCAAAGTCTCTCAGTTGGCTCTTGGCAAGGTTGGTGTCCCATAGTGCACTAGTAAGAATCCCCAGAGCTCGTTTGCCATGTCTACGAGTTCGGAAGTGCGTCTTGCCTGGCCGTGGCTAAGTTGGATAATTTTCATTACTATTACAGTTATTATTGATATTTCTGAATATAATATAGCTTAGTTTACATAGTTTTAGTAATAGTTTTCAGAGGTAGTAAATAGGAGTGTGTTTTTGCTATTTTTCTGTAGTTATTACTGAGAACTTGTTGGCCGTCTTTAGGCTGTTTTTGTTTTCTCAGTGGTATCCCTTCTGTGTGCTAGTTTTGAGATAGTTTCCTATTAGCGTATGTCCATGTTGTGTTAGGACATTGTTCCCTAGCATTGTATTTCAATAGAATAGTTTCTTGTGTGCAGTGTCGTTTACTATATTATTGGTTAGTTTCTAGCCTGTTGTTTAAATTTTACATTTTGTGGTACTTTTCTGACTTTGCTTCTTCACTGTTTTCCTTAGCAACTAGGTCCGTTTAAGTTAGAGGACCTAGTCTTCAATTAAACCTTTCTGGTGTTGTTTCCTCTTCACGGCTAGGCCCGTTTAAGTTGGAGGACCTAGTCCTTGGTTGTGGTTTTGTGTGTAGTTTTTTCTTACAGGGTGAGGCCCATTTAAGTTAGAGGACCTTGTCCTCTCTACTGTTTGCTAGAGTTCTGTTGGTACTAACCATGTGTAAGGAGTCCAGAGTTCATAAACCTTCGGGTTTTAAAAAGTGCCTTAAGTGCTCCCAAAAAATGTCAATCACTGATGGGCATAGTAACTGCGTTTACTGCCTGAGCCATTCATCTTCAGGAAACGTGTTCTTTCTGTCACTCCTTTAGCTCCAGAGTTCTACAAGAAAGGAAGTACAAATTAATACTGAAAGGTCTCCTTAAGCCTTCCTTTGAGGAGGACATAGCCAGCTCTTCATCATCCTCCAAGTCTCCCTCTGCAAAGAAAGAGAAGACCAAGCTGACAGAGGCATTCTCCTGCACCGTTTTTGTCTGAACCTCCTCAGAAAGTATTAAAATTGGATATGCCTTCTACCTCTTCGACTCCACTGTCCTCAGAGTCCATCGTGGTTATCGATGTTGACACTGCGGTGTCGGCCCCAAGTCTTTCAGAGCCAACAACTGAGAAATTGCATCAGAGCCGGTTCAGAGAGCTATTGCCGGTCTCCAACTTTACGATCTCTCATATTACAGAGATCTAGGTCACCTACCCGGTCATGCAGATCCTCCAAGAGCCTTTTGGAAGAGGATGTAGAAGAGAGTAGGGCTTAGACTTCTGAAGTCGTCTGCTTTACAAAAATTGTTTCTGGCTCTGACCCAGTCAGTTCCGGAGCCATCTAAAACCATTCTCCCTGTTGCTGTTCCTCCTCTTCCGGGCCGTGTTGATCCTTCGGAGCTGGAGATTTCGGTGCCACTTGTGGTGGAACCCTCTGTTCCAGCACCCCTTGTGTCTGTCTCAGAGCCGAGTTCCGCTTCGACACCTTCGGTGTCGTCCTTGGTGTATAGGAGCCGAACCTCACCAGTCAGCCCCGACAGGGATGCTTGGACCCGAACCTCTTCGGTGCAGAGCCTACCTCTCGGTGCATCGGCTAGGTTGAGCTCAGACCCTACATCCATCTTGGTGCCGATCGCTTTGGAGCCAAGGCCTACCTCCGTTTCCTCAGAACTAGGGCTGTCCTCGGAGGCAGAGAGATCTGCATTCGAGATGATGAGGAGTGTGCTGTCTCGGTCATCAGCTCCACACAATGGTACAGATACCCTTCCCCCTCAAGCACAGACCTCTGTCTCAGCACCATCTTTCTCTCTCGACAGCAGAGACCCGCAGCCTCAGGAGCGCCCATTGGGTGGCCCCCAGTGTTCCAAGCCTCCCCAGAATACCCTTCTGAGGAGCCCCCTCATTAGAGGATATGCAAGGGGAAGCATGTAGACTCCCCGTATGAGTCCATCACCTCAGTCACTGACCTTGATGAGTCAGAAAGGTCTCCTAGATCGTCCTCTGATGATATTTCCTTTATAGATATCTTAGAGATCCTGAAGCAGAGAGGTTACTGGCCCACTGTCACCCCTTCTGATGAGGAGTCAGTGTACCTGAAGGTTTTCATGTCTCAACTTTCAGCCTCTTTGGTGTCTCCACCTTTTTGATGAGCTGCTGGACCTAGTTAGTCAAAAGGTGTGGGAAATTCCTGATGCCGTGGAACCAGTTCCCAGAAGATTCAACAAATTTCTCTCAGCCCCCAAAGAGAAAGAGTTCTTGATCAAAGGTGTGCCTGCACATGCCATGGTGGTGGCAGCAGCCATGAAGAAGGAACTAGCGGAAACTTCTACATCTGTCCATCCACTGAAGGAGTCTCGAATGATGGATAGATACGGGAAGCATATCTTCTCTTAAGTGGCTTTTACTCTCAGATCACTGAATTATCTCACACATTTTACTAGGCTTCAAAGAGATCTCCTTAAGGAACTAGGAGAGACTCTCCAAGGTACATCAACTGAAGGAGTCCTGGAGAAAGTTACTGCTCAGTTGTCCACCTTTGAACTCCATTGTTAATTTCTCCATAAGGCTGATATTCTATCCAGCAGATGGAGCAAGTAGGGCAGCGGGTTCAGGAGTTTCCCTTAGGAGACACTCCTGGATGCACTTATGTAATTTTGCGGAGCCCTTCAAATCTACTTTTGCCAACGTCCCCTTCGATGATTCCTCTTTGGACCAAACATAAAAGATACACTCACCAGGTGTGTGGGAGTACATTTTACTTGTCCCTCCTAGACCATACCCCAAGGGTCAAAGAGGCGGGAAAATGTGGTTCAGGAAATCCCAGAGATTTTTCTCGGCTGCACAGGGTAATTCCTCCTTCAGAGGCAGAGGAGGAGGAGCTAATTGTAGAAGTCGCCCTAGAGGCAGGGGGGTCCGCAAAACCAGGGTGGCCACAATTCCTTTTGTGGTCATCCCTATCAGTGCTCCTGATGTGGGGCCTGGCTGCGATTCACTGGAGCCAGTCGGGTGTCTCTTATCTTTGTATCCAGAAGTCTGGCTCAGCATCACCCAAGACAAGTGAGTATAAAGAATAATCACCAGAGGATACTCCATACCCTTCTTTCTCCCACCTCACACCCCCAAGAAGATCCCAGATGTTCCACCCAATCACAGGGATCAAGCAACCATAGAAGTTCAAAAGTTGCTTTCAAAGAGAGTCATCCAAACTGTCCCCTCAGACCAGATAGGATTCGGAACTTACTCCAGATTCTTTTTAGTGCCAAAACGAACAGGGGACTGGAGGCCCATTTTGGACCTCAGCAAATTAAATGAATCAGTAAAGAAGTCCAAGTTCCGAATGGTAACCCTGCAGTCTATACTCCCTCTGTTAGGGAAAGACAATTGGATGTGTTCCATAGACCTCCAAGATGTATACTACCACATCAAAATGGACAGAGCGACGAAGAGTCATCTACGCGTCTGGCTGGGAGCCATTCATTAACAATTTCGTGCTCTGCCCTTTGGTCTCACCACAGCCCCCATGGTGTTCACCAAATACATGGTGGTAGTGACAGCTCACTTGAGATGTCTTGGATTTCAAGTGTTCCTGTACCTGGACGACTGGCTCTTGACCGCCACCACCAGGCATCTACTCCTACAAGTCAGGGATTCAACTATCCAGCTCTGCACCCAGCTAGGAATTACGATAAATTGGGAAAAGTCTGCCTTGTCGCCCTCTCAATTTGACTTTTATAGGTGCAGAAATAGATACTCGCCATATTGGGTCGTCTCCCTGCAGACAGAATTCAAAATCTCAGACAACAGATATTCAGTGTACTTCCTCAACAAAGAGTCAAGGCCAAGACGGTTTTGAAACTTTTAGGGACCATGGCTTCCACCATGACTGTAGTTCTACTAGCCAGACTGCATATGCGAATCCTTCAATGGCTACTCTTTTCCCAGCGGTCTCTTCAACAACTACCTCTGTCTCATCGCATTCTGATAATGGAATCTTGCAAAAAAGACCTTCGTTGGTGGATTCAGCTCGATCAGCAAGGGGTGCTGGCAGGACTGTCCAAGGCACATGACAAGATCACGAGGCTCACTTGCATATCAGTGTCCTAGAGATGAGTGAAGTGCTACTAGTGTTGCAAGCACTTCATAACTTTCTTCCTCTAGGGACTGTAGCAATCCAATCGGACAATATGTCAGTGGTATGGTATCTAAACGAGCACGGAGGAACCAGATCTTGCCCCCTGTGTCAGGAGGCTCTTCGTGTTTGGCAGTGGGCAATATCTTCCCAGCACTTTCTTGTAGCAATGCATAATGTTAAGTTGTCCATTTCACCTTTGTTCTTGCTGTTTGGGTTCGGAGCCAATCCTCGGCTCTGACTTGGCCATCTTCTATAACTCGAGAGCTGTTTACTAGCTCGAGGCTACCCCTTATCCCAGCATGCCTAGCGTCAACTACTCAGATCTTGTTTTCCGCTTCAGCTGCGAGGTTGCTTCTTTACTGGCTCAGGCTTAGTATAGTTTTTTTATCAATATATTGTGGTTTATTCTTGAAATTTTGTCAAGTGTTTGTCTATTTTTTGTCTAGATAATATTCCTTTATCCCTTTTATCGTTTTCTTGTGTATTTTAGCTTGTTGGCCGTCGCTCTGTAACTCGCAGGCCTTCCGTTTCCCTTGAACTCGTTTAAATTAGAGTCCCCCCCCCCTTAGGATAGCCATTTAAATTAGAAGCTTTCCTTTCTGTTCCTTAACTGTATGAAAAAAAAAAGTCTATTTGTTTCTTGTTTTTTGTAGTTTAACTTTTATTATAGTTGTGGTTGTTGTTACTGTAATGTCTAAAGATACCAAGGTATCTGGCTTCAAAAAGTGACTCTCATGCTGTCAGAAAATGTCTCTGACAGATGGGCACACTAGTTGTGTATATTGTTTGGGTGCTGTCATGCTGTCAGCAAATGTCTCTGACAGATGGGCACACTAGTTGTGTATATTGTTTGGGTGCTGTTCACCTGCAAGACTCCTGTTGTATATGTCACGCTTTTAGTCCAAGAGTCCTGCAGGAGCACAAAAACAAATTAATCCTTCGGGAATTATTGAAGCCTCAGGATTCTCCGGCTAAAAGTACTCAGCCAACGAAATCCCCTAAGTCTGTCAAGTTGTCGGCTCCACCTTCAGAGCCGACTCCTTTATTTGACCAACCAAGTATGTCGGTGCCAGCTGGCACCGACAAGACAACTCCTCCGTCGGCTCCATCTGCTATTTCGGAGCCATCTCAGAGCCATAAGAGACTGAGGTCTCCGTCCTTGGAGTCCATCCACTCGGCACCTCAGTCACCACTGTTACAGAGTAAACGTAGCCATCATTCTTCCCACTCCTCTCGATCCTCTTGATTATCAGATCATGATGTGGAGAGAGTAGTAAGTAGGTTGCTTAAGTCACAGGCACTGGCAAAAATTCTGTCCAGCCCACTTCAACAGGTATCTGCTCCAACCGCCTCTATTTCTGTTCCTCCTCCGACTACATTTAGCTCGGAGCTGGAGACCATGGATCCGCAGGTAGTAGAACCATCGGCGCCGATCATCATCTCTCCTTCGGTTCCGAAGTCAGCTACGATTACCTCGATCATACTTTCTATCGAGGGATATGGGCGCAGAGGCTCTCTCGTCGGCTCCGAGGGGGGGAGTGGCATCGGACCCTTGTCTGACCCCGTTCTCCCCCTTGGAGCTTCGGTGCAGGTGAGCTCGGCTCCAACATCAGCCTCTGAGCCGTCACCCTCGATGCAGGGAAAGACTCCTGTTTCTTTAGAGCTGGAGCTTTCTCTGCCTAGAGGTCGGGATGCCTTCGAGGTCATGTGGAGTGTGCTGTTCCCTGAAACAGCTCTACTGCCAGCTCCATCGGCTCCTCCGCCTGTGGTGTCTGTTCCAACCTCTACTCCTCCTCCAGACCCCAAGCGTAGGGTACCTATGCCCCAGGACACCCAGTTGTGTGATCCCTCTTCTTCCGAAGCCTCCCCTGATCACTCGGAGGAGCCTCCCCGGAAAAAGTGCAAGAGGAAGCACATAGACTCCCCTGAGTCTGTCACTTCAGATACAGACATGGATGAATTGGAGGGGTCCCCAAGGTCCCCCTCTGAAGATGTTTCCTTCTTGGACTTCCTTGAAATGCTTAGACAGAGGAGGGACTGGACTTCCCTAGCCCCTACCGAGGATGAGTCTGTATACCTGGATGCATTTGGTTCCCGACCTTCCACCTCCTGGGTATCTCCTCCTTTCGATCCACTCATGTCTGCAGTGGTTCGAAAGGCTTGGTCATCTCCAGCTTTTGTAGAACCTACTCCGAGGAGACCAAACAAATTTATTACAGCCCCCCCAGGACAAGCAATTCTTCTCCAAAGGTGTGCCCGTTGATGCCATGGTGGTAGCAGCAGCCACCAAGAGAGAGTTGGCAGAAACCTCTTCATCTGTTCATCCTCTGAACAAAGAGTCTCGGACGATGGACAGATATGGAAAGCGAATGTTTGCTTCAGCGACCTTTTCAATGAGGTCTCTGAACTATCTATTCCATTTTACACGTCTTTAAAGGGATCTCCTGAAAGAGCTTGGAGATGCCCTTCAAGATCCTACAGCTGAGGGAGCACCAGCCAAAGTAGCTTCTCAGCTTGCGACTCTTAATTCCATAGTCAACTCCTCCATGAGCCTGATTTCCTATGCAGCCGATGGAGTGAGCAGAGCCACAGGGACAGGTGTAGCTCTCAGGAGACATGCTTGGATGTGTTTGTGTCAGTTTGCAGAACCTTTTCGAGCGTCCTTCACCAATACTCCCTTTGATGGCTCCTTTCTCTTTGGGCCTCAGGTGAAAGACAGGTTGACCAGGTGTGAGCAGGAAGGCAAGACTCTCTCTGCCGTGGGAGTTCGTTTTTCCACTCCTTATCCCAAGGGTCAGAAGAGTGGAAAGATGTGGTTCTGAAAATCCCAGGGAACTTTGCCTGACACACATGGTGATTTTTTTCCCCCAGGGGTAGAGGGGGAAACAACAGACGCCACCCTCGTGGCAGAGGGGACCGCAAAACCATGGTGACAGAGAAACCTCTGCCAAACCTTTCCAGCATCCCTGAAGGGTTGCCCGACTGCTCACCTCTGGAGGCAGTCGCGGGAAGACTTTCGCTGTTCCCAAAAGCCTGGCAAAATATAACAAGAGACAGATTGGTACTATCCGGATGTTACAAAATTCCCTTCCATCAATCCCTCATAGAATCAAAAAAGCCCATCCCAGATGTCCAACCCAATCTAAGGGATCAAGCAGTCACAGAAGTTTCACGATTGCTAGAAAAAAGAGCCATTCAAGAAGTCCCCGCAAACCAACTAGGATCTGGAACTTATGCAAGATTCTTTTTAGTACCAAAAAAGGCAGGGGACTGGAGACCAATACTGGATCTCAGCAGATTGATCAAATCTGTACAAAAAGAAAAGTTCCAGATGGTGACACTGCAGTCCATTTTCCCCTTTTTGGGTCAGGACAATTGGATGTGCTTGATAGATCTTCAGGAGGCATACTACCATATCAAGATGGACAGACGCTCCACGAGATTTCTTCGCTTCCGGGTGGGGGCCAGTCATTAGCAGTTCAGAGCTCTGCCCTTTGGTTTCACCTCAGCCCCCAGGGTGTTCACCAAGTATATGGCAGTAGTCACGACTCACCTGAGGCATCAAGGATTCCAGGTGTTTCCCTATCTAGACGACTGGCTCCTGACTGCTACCACCAGGCGTCAACTCTTAGAGGCACGGGATTATCCAATCACATCATGCACTCAACTAGGCATTACAGTAAATTTCAAAAAATCTGCCTTGTTGCCCTGTCAGTCTATCACATACATAGGAGCAGAATTAAACACAAAAGAAATGTTTGCAAGATTACCACAGGAAAGAGTTTCCACTATTCGTCAACAAGTGTTAATTCTAATGCAGAGCAAAAGGGTTCAAGTCAGACATGTCCTCCAAGCTCTAGGCTCCATGGCAGCTGCCATTCTTCTTGTCCCATTAGCACGTTTCCACATGAGAATCCTTCAGTGGCTTCTTTTCACGCAGTGGTCTTTCCAGGAACTACCCATGTCTCACATGATCCTGATCACAGAAACATGCAAAAGGTACCTTTCTTGGTGGATGGTCTTCCCACTAGTAATTCAGGGCAGACCTTTCATACAACCCCCTCCAGTAGCCACAGTGACCACGGATGCCTCCCTGATAGGGTGAGGGGGGCATTATCTAGGCAGGATAGTCCAAGGCACTTGGCAACCTTACGAGTACCATCTGCATATCAATGTCCTAGAAATGAGAGCGGTGCTCCTAGCATTGCAAGCCCTTCAAGACTGTCTTCCTTCCGGGACCATTACAGTCCAAACGGACAACATGTCAGTGGTGTGATACATCAGCAAACAGGGCGGGACCATGTCTTAACCCTTGTGTCGAGAAGCACTCAGACTGTGGCAATGGGCGATTTCCTCCCAATGTTTTCTGATAGCAATGCACATCCCTGGGAAATCCAACGTCATAGCGGACAGGCTCAGCAGAGCTACCCTCATGCCTCACGAGTGGTCTCTGAATCAGGAAGTTGCAGATCTTATCTTCCGCAAATGGGGACAGCCTTGCTGCGACCTTTTTGCCACTACTCTCAGCAACAAATGCAGCAGCTACTTCTCCCTACTTCCTCTTCCAGGTCATATACCCAAAGATGCTTTAGTCCACGATTGGCATCAGGGACTCCTTTATGCTTTTCCCCCTTTTCCCCTAATTCCAAGACTCATACAGAAAGCAAAATCGTTGGGATACAAAATGATCCTCATTGCCCCATATTGGCCTCGACAGATATGGTTTCATTTCCTACACCTCCACCTTCTGGATCAGCCATGGATTCTGGACCCAGTTCCAGATCTTCTGATTCATCAGTCAGGCAGGCTGCGCCAATCCCTTCAAACCCTCCAGCTCACAGCTTGGTTACTCCACTTCTAACCTTAGCCAGGCTTTCCAATATCTCCCCAGCAGTCCGTGATATTATTGTTTCCCCACATAAGTCTACTACGAAGAAAACGTATGCTAGTAAATGGAAACTGTTTTCTTACTGGACAGAATCTAGAAATTTGGATCCTTTCTCAGCCCCAGTCCATGAAATTCTTGAATTTCTAGCACAGATTTTTCAGTCTGGTGCGGCTTCCGCTACCATTAGAGTACAGCTAACTGCCATTTCTAATTTTCGTATGTTTAATTCTAGCATAATGTCCCATAAGCTCTGCAAGGCCTTTATGAGAGGAACACCTCTTCTTAGACCCCCAGTTAGAGATCCTTCTCCTCCTTGGGATCTCAATTTAGTTTTGGCTTCCTTAATTTTGTCTCCCTTTGAACCGGCAGCATCATGTTCCTTAAAATTTCTTTCTTGGAAGACACTTTTTCTGTTTGCTATCACTTCAGCTAGACGTGTCTCAGAACTTCAAGCACTATGTGTTTGTCCTCCTTACCTGGTGTTTCACAAGGACAGAGTTTCTCTGAGGACCATTCCATCCTTTATTCCTAAAGTCTGCTCAGAGAACAATTTAAATCAATCCATAGATCTCCCAGTTTTCTTTCCCAATCACAGCAACAAGGCAGAATACTAGCTCCACCAACTGGATGTGCACAGACAATTGCATTTTTACCTCCATAGAACTAAGGAACTAAGAAAGTCTGACCAGTTATTTCTTTCTTATGCTTTCAACAAACAAGGCCTTCCAGTTTCTAAAGTGACCCTATCCAGATGGATATCTAATACTATTGCCTTTATTTATCAGTTATGAAATAGAGCTACCAGCTAAACCAAAAGGTCATTCTACTAGAGCATTAGCCACCTCTTGTAGCCTTTTAGAATAGGTTGCCAATAGACTCAATCTGTGCAGCTGCCACTTGGGCAAACCCTCATACTTTTATCTCTCAATACAAGGTGGATATGGTCTCCCGGAACAGAGCTTCCTTTGGTTCTACTGTTCTGAAGAGTCTGTTCCAATGAGCCACCCGGGATTTTAGGTGCTAGGGACGCTGGGGAGATGGACAACTTAACATAAAGAAGTTATGTACCTACCATAATGTTCCATGTTAGTTGTCTTCATCTCGCCTTCCTCCTTGCGTCCCTCCCTCTTTCCCCCCTTCCTAGAGGATTGTGAGGAGTTCCCTTTTGTTTTCACTGGCTGAGCATCTTTTATTACTTCACATGCCAGGTAATTTATAACTCTTTCCTTGTTTAGGTGTATTGGATGACCAGTTTTTAGGAACTTGTTTCTCTACTTATGTCTAGTGTACGCTATCACAAACGAGATCTGGGTAGCTGACACTGGGCATGCTGGGATAAGGGGTAGCCTCGAGCCAGTAAACAGCTCTCGAGCTATAGAAGATGGCCGAGTCAGAGCTGAGGATCGGCTCTGAACCCAAACAGCAAGAAGGAAGGCGAGATGAAGACAACTAACATGGAAAGTTATGGTAGATACATAACTTCTTTTTGCGGGGACAACCAATGTGATAGCCGACAAGCTCAGCAGGGCAATCTTGATGCTGCACGAGTGGTCTCTGAATCAGAAAGTCACGGAGCAGATTTTACTCAAATGGGAATAGCTTTGCTGTGATCTGTTTGCCAGTCCAATCAATGCCAAATGCAGCAGATACTTCTCCCTTATCCCCCCTATGGGGGAGTCACCGAGAGACGCACTTGTTCACAGTTGGCCTCTGGGACTTCTTTATGCATTTCCCCCCTTCCCGCTCATATCGAAAGTGATCCAGAAAGCAAAGTCCTTGGGAAGCAAAATGATTCTGGTCACTCCTTACTGGCCTCATCAGATTTAGTTCTCCTTTGATGGGCCTCATCTCCTAGATGGTCCATGGACTCTAGACCCAGTTCCAGACCTCTTGACATACATGTTAGGGCTCCCTTCATCCCTGCCTCCACACCCTCAACTTGACAGCGCTGCTGCTCCACTTCCATCCCTAGTCAGACTTCATGATTTTTCACCTGCAGTGACCCATATTCTCACGTCTTCCCTCAAACCTTCTACGAGGAAATTATACGTCAGCAAATGGAGAAGATTTTCTATCTGGGCAAAAGAGAAAAATGAAGATCCTTACGCAGCATCCATCCCCTTGGTGTTAGAATTCCTAACAAAACTTTCAGTCCGGGATCAGCTGCTGCTTTGATTAAAGTTCAACTGGCAGCGATATCCAATTTCCATTTGGGACAACATGAGCCTAATCTGATGGCTCATAGATTGGGTAAAACTTTCCTTAAAGGCACTACCTTGCTAAGACCTCCCTTTCAGGTACCTGTATCTCCTTGGGATCTAAATTTCGTTCTGTCCAAACTCACCTCTCCACCCTTTGAACCCATGCATTCTTGTGAACTGAAGTTCCTGTCTTGGAAGACCATTTTTCTAGTAGCTATTACATCTGCTAGAAGGGTGTCAGAGTTGCAAGCACTGTCAGTCAAACCTCCTTACTTGATTTTTCATAGAGACAGTTTCCCTTTGTACAAAACCCTTTTTCCACCCCCAAGGTTTGCTCTCAGTCTAATTTGAACCAAACTATTGAACTGCCAGTATTTTTTCCTAATTATTCAAACAAAGCAGAATATAAATTTCATCAACTTGATGTTCACAGACAGTTATGGTTCTATCTACATAGAACCAAGGAACGTAGAAAATCAGACCAGTTGTTTGTATCCTTTTCTGAAACTAGGATAGGTCTGCCACTACCTAAGGTATCTAATTGGATTTCCAACTGTATCTCATTTATCTACTCTTCCAGTGGAAAGGAACTTCCGTTTAAAATTAAGGCTCATTCTATCAGATCCCTATCCACATCTGCTGCCTTTCAAGCCAATGTCCCAGTTGACAGTATTTGTGCAGCAGCAACTTGGGCTACCCCTAATACCGTTATTACTCATTACAAATTGGATGTGACCTCAAGGGGTAGAGCCTCCTTTGGTTCCACCGTTCTTAGGAGTATATTCCCGTGAGCCGCCCGAGAAAATACTGCTAGGGACGCTGTCCCATATGCAAGAATGAAGGCGGAAACATAAAGAAGTTATGTACTCACCATAACATTCCATGGTTGTAGTCCATCTCGCCCTTCATTCTTACGAATCCACCCACCTACCCCCCCCGTCCATGTATCCTTGGAGGATCTGGTGACAGGTTGGTATTGCCTTTGGTAGGGTGGAGACCTTTCATCTTTGTTGTTCCTTGTGGATAACTTTTCTATCACTTTTATAGTTAGCAGCAAACAAGATCTGGGGATTTTTACTAGTGCACTATGGGATACCTACCTTGCCACAAGCCAACTGAGAGACTTTGAGGTTTGTAATCGGCCGAGTCGGAGCTGAGGATCGGCTCCGAACCCATATGTAAGAATGAAGGGCGAGATGGACTACAAACATGGAACGTTAAGGTGAGTACATAACTTCTTTTTTCCTGGAAAGGGGATGTTTGTTTATGCTTTTCTACTCCTTCCCCTCATTCTAAAAGTCCTGTTCAAAATACAACAGGATGATCCCAAAATCTTGTTGGTGACTCAATTTTGGCCAATACAGCATTTGTTCCCTCTTCTGCCTTTAGCCAAGGGCATTCATCACAAGTTATTTCACATAGTGGACCTACTCGCAAGACAAGGGATCTCTCAGCCCTTTCCCACCTGTCCACTCTTCAACTGACACCGTGAGTGATAGGATTTTGATTCCACTTAGACACGTTTTTTCTGAGGACATGCTTAGGGTCCTGCAGGCGGCCAGGAAACCCACTACTAGGAAATCCTACTTATCCAAATGGAAGAGGTTTTCTGCTTGATGTCTTTCTCTTAATCTGGATTCACTTTCCGTGGATGTTCCTTTGGCACTCTCTTATCTGTGCAAACTGCTCAATGCTGGGTCAGCTTATTATTTTGTTAAGGCCCACTTATCAGCTCTTTCTGCTTGTCTGCCTTTTTTACCTCCTTTAGCTTCTAGATTTGAAGCTAAACAATTCCTTAAAGGCATCCTTCATATTAGGCCTCCCAGGAAGCTTGTTCTTCCTCCTTTGGATCTTAATTTTGTTTTAGGAAAAATTGAACCAGGCTTCTTTTGAGCCTGCAGCTTCAGCTTCCTTGCAGCATTGCTTTTTGAAGACTGCACTTTTAGCCCTTACTTCTGACAGATGGGTGTCTGAGATGCAAGCCTTTATGGCTTGTCATCCTTTTTTGGTGTTTCATAAGGACAGGGTGTCACTTCATACTAATCATTCTTTTCAATGTGGTAAATGAGTTGTCCCTTTATTCAGTCTGTTCATTTGCCCACTTTTTCCCTTCTCTGCAATCTGCCAGTGAGAAGGTGCTACACACATTGGATGTGCATAGATAACTCAGATTTTATTTGGATAAGACTTTTTGTAAATCTGATCGGGTACTTGCTTTTTTTCATCCTTGGTTTTTAGGATTGGCTGTGTACAAGCAAACTATTTCTTCTTGGATTTCTAAAGCCATTTATTTTGTTGTTCCTTTCATGGTAAGAGCCTTCCTCCTCCTGTTAAGGCTCATTCTACCAGAACTGTGGCTTCTTCTGGTGCTTTCTTCAAGGTTTGGATACTAATTCTATTCTTGAGGCAGCTACCTGGACTTGTGTGCATACATTTACTAAGCACTACAGATTGGATGTGATATCCAGAGCTATAGCTGGTTTTGCTAGGGCCATCCTTCATGGGTACCCAGAGAGCTCTGCTGGTCCTTCCTCCTCCCGCTCTTCTTTCTGAGCTTTGGCACTCTCCCTATTTTAATGAATACTGTAATAATGAAATGGAGTGATGTAATGTAGTTGTGTAAGATCTTACCATAACGGTAGATGTCCTTCTCTTCACTGTTGCAGTATTCACTGCCTCCCCCCGCCCCTTCCTCTGGAAGTTCTGATTTACTTCTATTCTAGAGCTGGCATTCCTACGGAGGCTGTAAGTTCTGAGAATGGTATGTCCGGACATCACCTCTATCCCCAACACTACGTGAGTAGCGTACGTGACATACGGCATACCTTAATGCAACCTAAATGCTTTGGTATACTGGCTGGACGTAGGGCTGCCCTTGGCAGCGATTCCTATTGTAATAACTACTGCAACAGTGAAGAGATGGACATCTACCATTATGGTAAGATCTCATACAACTTTACTTTTTCGGGGAACACAGGTGTGCTGAGCTGACAGCGCTGCTGTTGGGAGGGGGTGGGGGTGGGCATAGATAGTACCAGTAAGGTTTAATTATTGCAACCTGTCCATCCCATATAAGCACTTGAGAAGAGGTATATTCTTTTCACGGGGCACATAGCATTGCAACCTGCTTGCTCAATAAAACTAGATGTGTCAGCAGTCAGGTAGTGTTGAGTTTACTTCGGAGAGTACAAAGCATTTCAGTCTGTACACCATGCATAAAAATAAGGCGAAGTCCTTAGAAAAGACTGTTTAAGTTGAGCTGTAGCACTGAACTTCACTTAAGAATCTGAGACATAGTGCAAAAAAATGTTAAAAGCACTGAGTTAGGGAGCTGTATTTGTAATTTATGTAGCAAACTTGTCAAAAAAGTATATCCCATGCATTTTTCTGAAGATTAAAAAGTGGATTCTGAAAATGTTTAAATTGGTGTGGAGTGAACTGAAAACTGGTGCTTCAGTCCTAGTTGTGGGAAGGATTTGCCACCTATTTGTATCTATGGTGAAAAAAACTTCTGAATTGCCACGAGTCACTGCTGCAGCAGACTTCCTTTTTCCAATTCCCTGTGACTTTCATTCTTTTTTTAAGTGTATCTGTAATTGTAATTGAAGTACCAGAAAGGTTGAGGCATGCTCATTACTCATCATCTCTCCATCCTTTTAATGGAGAACTTAATAAACCAGCCTGAAAGGGGGAACTTCACCATAGTTGGCTGTGTGAACACACTTGGTGAGTTATCAGCCTTTTCTCCCATTTGTTTCTCATACATCCTACCCAAGTCATTGGCATAGGAGGAGGAGGAGGCAAACATTGTGCAGGGGGTGTCCACAGTTCTAGAAGCCAGATCAGACGGTTTAGACAGTTGCTTACAACTAGCTCTCAAGAGTTACAGATGACACTGTAACAGTGACCATTTTATTTGTATATTTGCTGTTATGATAAATATGATCACACATCTGTATTTTTATTGTAATATACCAACAAATCTAAATTTAGTTCAGAAAAGCCAGTTCATTCTGTTTCTTTTGTATAAAGTAGTTGTAAACTTTTTGTTGTAAATTTCATGAGGCAAAGGCCAGCAGCTTTGACATCTGCTTTTTACTGTTGAGCATAGTGTCCCTTCCATTAAGGGTAGCAAATGAAGAAAAACTGGTCTGAGTAATTGCCTTTCTCATCAAGGGAACCAGTCTCCTAGTTATATACCAAGTTCAGTTTCAAGATACCTTGCAATAACCAAGTAGTGAAATGAATCTGGAATTACGCATAGTTTAAGTACAGGAGTACAACTCCTGTACATTGTGTCCTTTTTGGGGTCTATGTTCATGCATTGAATAACAATTTCAGCAAATGGCTTATCAGTGAACGTTGAAACCACCAAACATGCTTATCTTAGAAAAATAATTCCTCGAACAGTCATAGTTGGCCAACATCGCAAACAGTAATAAAAACACCTTATCGGCCAAGATGGGGGGCTGTGCCTCCACAACCCCCAACTGTGTATGCCAACTTCTGGACCACACTGTGGTGGGGAAATGGGGCAAAGTTGTCACCTTATGCATCATGGTACTTTCTGGTTGTTGGCCAACTATGGCCATTTGATGAATTATTTTTTGAAGATAAGCGTGTTCGGTGATTTCAGTGTTCGCTATTTAACATTCGCTGATGAGCCATTCTCTGAAACTATTCGATGTGTCAGCATAGAATCATGCTTTTTCATTTAACAAGCTTTTTTTCACCATGCTGTGGCTGCTGATGTCTTTAGCTTCCTTTAGTTGCACTTGTAATGGAATTATTTTTTTTGCCTTTCTTTGATAGCTAGGCAGTCATTGTGTCCTGGATTTACAAGTTAATGTTTCACAGCAGCACAATGCATTTGTGACCTGACCTAATTCACAATATGTTCCAAGTTCCTCTTCTGCTGCTGTAATATTTCTGTGACTTGAAATAAGTGCATTTATTATAGCTAGTAATAAGACATGCATACTGGTTGTCCAACCAGATGATGATAGACAAGTGTCTTTGGTAATAGTTTGAATTAATTTTGTTTTTCTTAGACTGATGATTTTTCTTGATTTGTCCTGCAGTCATTTCTATTTAGTACTGTCTACATCCAATTTAAGGTTACTGGAGCTTTGGATTTTTTCCTTATTATTTGTTAAGTGAATTGTATATTTGTTAATGTACAACTGCTAGAATTGGACATTTGATCATTGGCATTTGCACATTGCATGCATTTGCTCATGGCAGCATTGGCAGACGACCCATTGAAGCCTTAAGCAACAATGTGAAGGTGTGGAAGCTTTCTTTATTCTCCAGGCTTTTCCGAGCTGGGATGTGTGCAAAGCGTTTGCCTTGGTTACTTTTTTTAGGTAATGCAGATGCATGATGGCTTTGAACAGGTTTTAAAATGCTCACTGATGGAATAATGGATAATGTATATTTTTAGGTGGAAAAATGTACCTCGTTAAAAAATTTAGCATAGTAGCTTTAAAATAGAAGATATAGAGTCGGAGGAAAAAAAAATCAAAGAAGACATAAAGAGCACAGGTGCTTGCATGATTTTCCGCAGCGACAGTGACAGAGAAAAGAAAAAGAAACACAACATTGCGTAGTTCAGACTATGAAAAACAGAAGTAGCAGTAATCAAGGCGGGGGGTGGGCTTATCTGAAGTCATATATAGGTTAGTACTAAGCTAACTGACCTTGCAAGCCATTGGAAGCCTAGCCAGTTATCCCTTATGAGACTCAAACCCTGCACCTTGTGTTGTAAGGTAAACACCTTAACCATTAGGCCATCCTCCCAACCCCTGAAAAAAGTACCTTCCCTTCCAGAAAGGAAACACAGGCTCTGATGAGAGGCAAAGGTTGGAAGAAGTTGCTGTGTGAAGTTGCAGCTTTTTTTTTTTTTTTTTTTTTTTTTTTTTTTTGTCAGTGCTAGCTTTTTAAAAGTAATTATCATGTAAATGTAGCACATGGTGAATTATTAGCATCTATTATAAAATAGGAACATCAGAAATGATCTGCTGTTGATGGGGTGTAAAGGAAGTAAATTACTTGATCTCGACCTTCTTCCACTTTCTGAAGTTATAGTATCTGACATGTTTTGAGAAATTAATTGCTTCTTCATGCCTTTAATGTGCCAAGTTCCTTTTTACTTTAGTTATATGTCTTAGAACTGTAAGACTGAATTTGGTCTGGCTTGTCATATTGGGTTTGTTTGTTTCGGTCACATAAATGCAACCATTTATTTTCATTTTCTTGAACCTCGTAACCTTGGTTTCTAAGACCCGTCAGATTGGGCATATAAATGATAGCTTTTGTTTTAGTTTGCCTTAACAGAATTGCAATTAATTAATTAATCAATCTAATTAATTTATTTTACAGAACACTTTATTCAGGTTTTTTGTGTCTTTCGGCTTTTCCCGGTTAGGGGTCACCACAGCAGAATTCCGGTCTGCTAATGATTGGTAGTGGATTTTTACGTACCGGGTTACCAGCCCTGACGCACAACCTTCAACGAAGGCACGCCCCATTCACGTATGCCTCCACACAGAAGACGCTCTAGCTGAGAATCGAATGGGACACAACGTCTTGATATGAGGTGACAACGCTACCGCAGCACCACCACCGCAGCTAAATACTATAAACTGTTTTAATCAGTTGGATGAGGGTAGCAGTGCACCATTAGCAATTCACTCAACAGAGCAGTAGGCAAAGGATGCAGAATTTAAACAAGTTTTTAAAATAAAAAGTTCGATTTCCTGACTGTAGTGTTCACTGTTACATGGATGATTTCCATTATGCGTTATATTTTCATTATTAAGAAACAGTAACAAGAATAAAAGCTAAACACAACAGTAATAAAAAGTGAACTTGTAACTAATACAACCTTTGAGAGCAAATTTCAGTTTACATATTTTTTTTTCAGTCATGTAGCTACGACATACTTTCTGCTTGCATATGTACTGACATTTTTGTAGGTAAAGCTCAGTGACACTCTTGATACCCATGAGGTAGTTCTGTGCTGTACAGTAGTAACTCTTTAATAAATCAAAAGCCATTTATGACCTAAAGAAATCATTTTCTAAATGATGTAGTCACCTATCACTAACTCATTCTTTCCCATTGTCAGTTTGTCTGATTATTACTTTTAGTTGTGGTATTCCATTTTCCTAAGTCCATGGGAGACTGTAACGGCTGCACGGTTTGGAATGTGATGAAGTGGGTATCCTTGTGGGAGGAATATACTGGGCAGATCCTGTTGTGGTGCCTTGGTAGAGATTGAGGTTCTGATTTCCAAGATGTGGACAGAGAAGCTAAGGGCAGGCACTCCCTCAAGCTGTACCTCGTGGCCCCCCAGTATACATTCACTGTGCATGTGTTTGCATGGCAGTTGGAGATTAAGTTAGTGAAAATAATTCTCCAGAAATTATCTGCTATTGATGGGGTTTAAAGGAGGTGAATGACTACCTCTCTACTTTCTTTTATTTTCTGGAATTATATTATCAGCTATGTTTTGAGAAATTAATTACATCTTCATGCCTTTAACTTGCCAAGTCTTGAACCTGGTATTGAACCAGGGATTCTGTCCAGCCAGGGGGAGCCTCAGAGTATGGGTCATACTGAGGAACCTGCCAATGCATGGGTGGTGTAGAGCAGGGACTGCGGATTGGAAGCTTGGTGTAGTGCCTGAAGTCAATAGTGGTGGTATGAAATAAATCTAAGGGGAATGTCCTTAACAATTAAAAGTGTAACCTGCATAATTCATATTTGAAAAAAATGATTTAAACATTTAGCAGACTTTGTTTTTATGGTCCCATTCCATCTGGCTACCACCAGCTGTGTTGCACACTTAGTTAAAATGTTAGTGAAACTTCCAGCAGACTGAAAGCAGAAAATTGGTTCAGACGTTCATAATGAAGTTGACCACTACTAATTAAGATCAATTGCATGAGGTAGTGTGAAAGTTTGAGCATTTTTTTGTTTTTAACTATTTTTAAATCCATTAAGAGATTTTGCACCTTTGACAAATGGTTCATGTCTATTCATATGACGAACGTGGCTTTGAGTGCTATCAAAGCAGCGGCATTATACCCTTGAGCTCACTCTTTAGCTTAGTATTCATAAATGTTTTCATACATGTCCCCCCCCCCCGTCCTGTTATGTACAGACATTCCTAACAAAAAAGTAAAGTTATGTATCTTGTAACAGTAACAACCATCAACCAACTGGATTTAGTAATAGTGGGTCAAATTTAACAGCAATTCAAAGATCTAACATGGAGGACCAGCCTTGATGGGTCTTATGAATGTGTTCATCTTCTCCAATAGTCACAGTCCATTCTTTTTCTCAGAAGCTACTGCATGCTCCGTAACCCTGTTTAGCATTACATACTAGCTACATAAAAATGCCTGTTCCCAAGCCCACCTGTTCTTTTCTGCTCCTTGTTCAGTTCATCTGTCAGTCCTGATGCATGACAACATTTTTGCAGTTAGATGTCTAGATAAAAAAACAACAAACAATCCTGGTGGTCATCAGATTACTAGCCCATACCAGCACCGCCTTAACTGTTTGGGTGGGGTACAGTGCACCACTGCCATAAGTACCAGATGTTCGTCCCTGACACCTGCAGATATTCAAAGGAAAACTGCTGGCTTACTTGCTACCAAGAGGATGATCACTTTCAAAAGTTCTTAATTTGGTAACCAGTTGGGAGGACCCCATGTACCCCCAGACCTTAGCAGGAGCACCATCAAAAGTACAAAATCTCAAAGGGTAGGTCAGAGATGAGTCTTCCTAGAGTTACCTCCTATTAAAATAACCTTTAGAATCCCTTGGATGCTGAGCTCTTTCGTATACATTCAACCGTACTGTAACTACTTACCTTAAGTTTTACATAATGTTTCATTATTGATTTCTTATGCAAGTGATTATTTCCTTTATATATATTTATATATATATATATATATATATATATGTATATATATGTATATATATATATATATATATATATATATATATATATATATATATATACACACATACACACACACACACACACACACACACACACACACACACACACACACACACACACATGTATACAATTTTTTTCCCCTTTGGCCCAGGATGAGACTGAAAAAAGGACTTGGATTAATTGACTTACCCTCTTATCAAGCTCACTTAAGTAATTGTTATACACTGCCCAGTCTCTGATTTATCTGGCTGAATTTTAAGGCTGATTAGCCTTATTCCAGACATTGGTATCTGCTATTACCCAGTTACAGGTTGGTGGGTGCTCTGGATCAATATTTCACTCTTTGCCTCTCTCTTCAGGTGCCTAGTCAAGTTTGTTGACCCATAATGAGGTAGTGGGGGGAGGGGGTCAGACGCATCATCTTGAGCCATGGCTTATGGTTCATGTCCTAGTCATTAAGGAGATGTTTGTCAGGTTGGATATTGCTGTGGGCCCAGGACCACAGTCTTGAGGACTCTGTCCTAATAACAGCAGACCTGGCAGAAATCTTTATTTTCTTGCAGCACAATTTGGGGTGCACTTCTGAGTGTTATTTCCCTTTATTTTGATTCCTGCTGCATGACTGCATACTCAGCTTTAAGATCATAGTTAGACTTCTTGTAACACTCTTACAAAGAGTTTGAACATTTGCAAGGCAATGTGTCTGAAAAGGACAAAGACCGAGTCCCTTAATTGTTTCCAACCCCCCTCCACCAGATGACCTTTGTGTGGTAAGAATTTAAGCTTTATGAAGTCTTGGATGGGTTATCTTTCATCTATTTTTCCTTCATCTCTGAAAATATTCAAAAGTGTCTGAAAAACTAGGAAAGAGGAGTGCCTGCAATATATCCTCCGTGAAGTTGGTGATTAATGATGCAAATTTGGCAGCTAGGATGCAGCAATATTGTTTCTGCAGCTGCAAAGGATGTGAGTGGTCTTCACAAAGTCCACTCAGAGCCCTCAGCAGGCATCCATAAGCCAACTGCTGTTATTTCAGCATACCATAGACCACAGAAACTTCTTCATTTTGCTGCTTTACCCTCCAGACAGAATCCAAAATTCTGTTTTTGAGAAATGTATACTCCTCTGCCACACTGGGACTTCAGGCTATCAACTGGATATCTTGTATATCTAAATTTTTGTTCTAATTAGTGCTTAGGCTTTGAATAAACTTACAGAGCCCTTTACATCAGAGTTCAGGGTGGACCTTGGAAGTCAGTTTGTGGCTTCAGTGACTGCTGTCATGTGGCCCTCTATAATTCTGATTATGTTGATGTCATACCTCTCAAGTGTACCTCATTACGAGGAGCGTACCTCATTTGGGGTCTTAAAAAGTTCAGGTTCCTCGAAGTTCCACATTGAAAGACTCTGTCACACATTCAGTGTTAGGATTTTTTTAAGTTAAATCCATGGTAAATAGAAATTAATCATATTAATTCATTAAAAGATCTTCTTTATAAGTAAAACCAACCTATTTTAACCAAATTCAATGATGGTGAACCTTTTAGGGTCCATGTGTCAAAATTCTGAAAATGTCTATCGTGACTCTACTGGCGTGTCACCCCCCCCCCCCCCAAACAAAAGCAAAACAATTCTGTACATATTCATATTATAAAAAAAATACTTCCAATCATGTGTACTGCTATCTATTATAAAAGTAAAAGAAAAATCAGTGACTTACAATAGGGAACATGATATGCTCACTGATAATTGGGCTTAAAATAGTGCACCAGCAATTACCCTACCTTTAATAGTAGTTTTGAATTGAACTGAAAAAATATAGAACACATTGCATTTGATTTTATTATCAATTAATGACTTTTTTGTTGGTGAGTTTTAATAGATATGTGCAGGGTCACATATTTCTTGTATTTTTGTTGATTCAGTTTCTTTAGTAACTCTGGTGTTAGTGGAAGCTGGTGTGTCACCCAAAATGTCAAGGCGTGTCACCTTTGACACACATGTCATAGGTTCGCCATCATTGAAGTAGTCAGCTAAGACACCAAATCATCTCAACAGAGATCAGAAAAAAGCTGAAACCAACTTTTGAGAGTGTTCTTTATTCAGAACAGGGTCAGATATTTTACACTTGGTTATCTCTTGTTCTGAAGGGGATAGATAGTTCTATCTTACTTCAGACCTTAATGATGTCACTCTACGCATTGGGTACCCTGGTTTTTGGTTCTGATCAGGAAGTTAAGCCTCTGCTGCTGCAGAACACACAGCTGGTATTACTGGATATGATTAACGCTGTTTTTGGAACATCAATGTTTGGGGTTCCCCAGGATGTACTTCAGGTGGTTCACTGTGAATGGCAATCAGTTTCTTTGCATATGGTTGCCCTTTGAACTTTCTGTAATGCCCACAGTGTTTTATTTATTTAGTTGCTTATTTTTATTTACCCCATTAGTCCCACAAGGCATGTTGCTTGTATTCATGGGGACTCAATGTGGTATTTCAGATAAGAGAAACTTGGCTAAGACATAGGAATATTGTAGAATGTTTAGATGCAAGTGAGCCATGAGAATAAGAGGAGTCCGAGAGCCAAAGGTGATGGAGGCTAAATTAGTGGAATTCTTTAACTCTGTTGAAGAATGCATCTCAAACAAATGCTACAGTTAGACTGTTATTGATTCACATACAATTGAGCTTGAATGAGTATAGGAGTAATAAAGGGATTACAGTGAGAAGAGATGCAGTAAAGAGCTGAGCCTTTGTTAAATGAGAGACATGAGTTTGGAGTTACACATGTTTACTAAGGAAACAAAAATGTGTACATCTGTAATTTAGCATCAATATAAAACAAATGTGTACGTGGTTATTATTGGTACTGCTATACACTATTTAGCAGACACTAAGTTATCAGGATGAGACGTGCACATTAGAAGCACTTGCTTTTGAAACTGTCTGATAGTGCTTTGGGATGGGCTAAAACAATGTAAAAATTATATTGTACAATATACTCTGCTTGATTGTACATTGCACTGTGCTTGCTCACTAGAATGTGTATACACAGTTTTGTTTCTATGCAACGACTCTGCTGTTGGTTACATTTCTGTATTTTTTGGTTGTGAAATGTCTTGTATTTCACTCTGGCTGAGCCTGTGATCAGTGTGCTATGACGGTAAACAAAAGTAAATAAAAAGCAAAATGATGTGTATCCTTGGAAGGACATGATTTAAATAGAAGACAGAGTACATATTTTATGGCCAGGGATACAACTGAAATTGAGACTGAAAAAAGAAGTAAAAAAAAAAAAAAGGTACAGTATGACTCACATATTCCTTTGCACTGCAGCAACAGCATTCAGGGACATTTTATATGGGTAAACTGTTGCATCTGCTTGTAATAAAAGTTAACAATGTGACAAAGTTATGTATTGGAAGCAAACTACTGCTTTGGTGCATGTCATACTGAGACAGTACTGTTTTATTGTTTAGAACAACTTGATAAGTAACTTGGTGTGCTTCTTTGGAAATACCTTGTTTATTGGAACTTAAATCTAAGCAGACAATGAAGTGCACAGATTTGTTTTCAGGAGTAAGGGCAGTAGTGAAAACTCAGTTGAAAGTAATATAAAAATGTTCAAATTCAAAAAATACAACACGATCCTTATGTTTGGAATTGAGGGTGGAAAATGGTAGATTCATATTATCAGTGCATGTTGTTCGAAATTAGGTTTGCTATACTGAATCTTATGAGTTTTGGAGGACAAGCAATAGTTTCAACCACTGCAGAAAGTGATTTACTTTTTCTTGACCAGAACGAAAGCTCACTGTTATAGTATTGCATAATTATAAGATTGTCAAGAACCAGCAGTCAACTGTGACCAAATTTGCATTGAAACTCAATGCAGATAAAATATATATGACAGAAATGGAAAAGCAGTAAAACTCCCTCCTCGACCAACCCATGGGGGCCTGTGTTCCCCCCGTTTGGCTTAAATATACTAATTCTGAGATCACACAATCATAGGGAAAAGGAAACGGTTTGAGTTCCATGCACAAGATTGTTTATCCTAATCCTTGACTGTATGAGTCAACTGAATTGGAAACGTTTTAAGAAATTGACGGGATTTTGGATAATTTAGCTCTTAAGTAATCCCTTGATAATGTAATATGCTTCTGTCACTCATAGTATCATCGTTTTTTTTCAATAGTTTTAAACAGAGTGACATTTTTTTCTTCTAAAATATCAGGACATTTCCATTTATCATGTCTCTGCTTTCTGCATGATATTACTGCCCATATCAGGAGTGCCCTGACAAAAAAATAGATTGGTGGGAACACTGTGCACAAGAGTAGATAGTTGCATTGATCATATAGACCTAAAATTCTTTGCTGTAGATTGAACCCACCAGTAATGTTTTACCAGCCATGTGCATATCGAGTGCAAGTTCTTTTGGTACTTTTTCTTTTTTGTATTTCAACAGTGTAAAAACTAATTACTTGTAAAGCAGTCTTGACAAAGCAACTTGAGTGGATCCAAAGAAATTAGAGTAAAAAAATAGGTTGGAGCATCTCAAATACGAATCTAGATTAACAGCCGTAAACTTGTACTGCCTGTGCTCATGAATGAAGGAGACGCGACTTTCTTGTTTTTAATGCTTTAAGTGATAATTTTCTCTCTAACTCCCTAGGTCTCACCAAATTCACAACTAAACCTTTTTGGGTCAATAGAACCTCTTCAGGGGATTTACCTTTAAATGTAATATTAAATGAGTTCCAAAAACACAGTCCTTTGTGGGAAGGGTTATCAATTAGTGTCAACAATACCAAACTTTTAAAGAAGGGTTTTTATTACTTTTTTGGTGATAGGAAATAAGATCTGGTAGTATAAAAGATAATGAGATGCATAAAGTTGTTTTGTCTATACTTTCAGGAAACATGATGGGTGGACATAAAAGATGGACACACTTTGGGGCCTAGTCCTGTTGCATGGAGGAGTAAAGTCATGACTGTAACTCAGATGACATAAGTTAGAAAGTTAGAAAGCAGAGCAGGCACTGGATTTACTCTGACCTGTGAGGGTGAAGAAATGACTTATGACAGTTTACCCATCCTGATGGAGGGAGGTGGCTGTCCCTGTCAGTTAGGTGCTTCCATGCAAGTGGAGGTTGATACAGTCCAGAGGTAACAAGACCGAGGAATGTGAACTTGATGCTGTAGAAGTTTCTGTGATGGAGAGTGTGTGGGGGTCAAAGAGCATGCGTATTTTAACAGACGATTGTAGGGCACCCCTGCAATGACACATGCCCCCATATCAGCCGCAAGAATGTGGGGTTATGGCCACAGCGTAAAACTCCTCTCATGGGTGCTTATGTGATGGCCATGTCATGGATTGCTCTCTTTCCTTTTAACAGGAATGAATGGACAATGGCGGCGTCCCTATGATCAACAGGCACAAAGATCTTAAAAATGATATAAAATGCACTTTACTTACTGTGCAGCATTCGTTTTATGACCTGCATGAAATTATATCAGAGTACTGAAAGCTGTTTTCATGTAGTGTAGATGGGTCATATTGTGTGAATGTATGCTGTTATCCTCACTCACTTATTGTAGTACTTTTTTTTTTGTCTGTAAGTGTGTATATACAGGGGAGACTGCACTCAGTTGTTTGTGTTGGGGGTAATCCTTAATGGGGCAGTTTTCCATAAACAATATAGAAGTCACTTATCCTTCCATGATCAGACAAAGTGCTTAGGTATATGTACTAAAATAGATTCTGTTATGGCAAACAATGAGGTATGGGGAGAAAGTAAATAAAAATATAATACAAAAATTGAGAAGCTGGAAGCCTTTGATTATGGATCCCAGATAGCAAGATATAAACAGTTAATTTTTTGTCCCTTTAGTCTTATGTGCAGGTCGGGCATATTCTTATCAACCAGATAAGTTTTCACTGATTAGTGTGACGCTCCTGCATTGGCCCAGTAATTAGTGAGCTTCAATCTTCAACACTGGCAACAGTGATGGACGTACACAGTAGGAAGCTGACAAGTACACACACAGTAAAGTACAATTTCCCATAACAGAACACAGAGATCACAATCAGTCTGGGGCTGGTTTCTCCTCCTTTCTCCAGATCCCCAGTGAGACTCCCCAGTGGGAAAGCTATAGAGTTGAGTCTTTAGCTAGAGTTCCAAGCCAAGTCCTCCCAACACTCTCTGTCCAACCATTGCTTCGTGTCCCTGCCCAAGTAGCTGACACACACACACACTTTGAGATTTGATTTATACACAAACACCTCGAAAAGGCTGGCACAGGTATATTAGCTGTGCCCCCTTATGCCCAGATGATAAGGTAGTTATCACTGCCACTACTGCGTAATGTAGCTATTATCCAAATAAGTGTGAGCAAGACTTGGAAGGCTATTTAGGAGTGGCCTGTACAATGTCACAAAATACATATGCAAGTACTCTAACAGCTTAAATATGTCTCACAAATATCAGCCACAAAGATGGGTTTAAATATATTTAACAATAAATAGAAAAAGAACAAGACAATACTCAATCAACACAGTAACTACAGAGTTCAGAATCACAGGAAATATTTTAAAACAACATTGCCGGACAGTCCCAAGTAAATACAGAAAACATCTAAACTAATCTTTACTATATTCCTATCTATATCCAAGAGATACTATGCCCTAAATTTACTTGCAGAGCAACATGCAAGCAGAAGTGCTGAATGGATGTTTCTAGGTCCAAGACAAGATACAAACTGCACACCAGTAGAGAGTTCTTAAATTACTATCAAGCATTACAGCTGAGTCAGCTTGGATGACATCACTTTGTCACCTGCCTTCAGTTCCCAGGCTAACAGAAACTAACATCTCTATGTTAAAAATACATATCTCTCAGATGTTTGCTGAGAACTGGAAGTCGTAAAACAAATTAAACACTTTTACATTTTAGACCTAGTAATTACTTCTCTCCAAGACCATCAAAAAACCTTTAGCTCTAGACATTGTCTGTTTCACTGAAACTGAGAGAACACAATTGCAAAACAATTTCAACTTATTTTCTTGAAATTTTGTAAGTTAACTTTTTATGCTCCAGCTTCTACTGTTAAAACCTACATTTGAACAGGTATATAGTTTATAAACATTTCTGTTCTTTTCCAGTAGGGCACACTGTGGACACATCCTTGAAGCTACTGTACTGTACAAACCCTGTTCAACAAAATCTTCTGCACCAGTATTTTAATATGCACATAATATATAGATGTTCTTCGTGTTTCACTGTTGCAGTCATCACATTTGGGTTATCTGCTTGCAGTAGCCCTCAGTCAGCCTGATTATCAAAGTCTTGGGTCCTGCGTCGGTTGCTGTCTCATCTTCCATGATGTCAGGTAGTCAGGGGTATAAAGCATGCAGCCGACACCATTACATCAGTCTTTCTTGCTGTGCGGTGTCCGAAGGAGAAGCAGATCTTCTTTGTGTTTCACTGTTGCAGTCATTACATTTGGGTAATCTGCTGGCAGGTTGCCCTCAGTCGGCCTGATTAACAGTCTTGGGTCCTGTGTCAGTTGCTGTTCCTTCTTCCATTGATGTCAGGTCATCAGGGGTATAAAACATGCAGCCGACACCATTTTCATCAGTCTTTCTTGCCGCATGGTGCCCGAAGCAGAAGCAGTTCGCAAGTGCCGGTCGGCTGACTCCTGAAATTTTCATTTTCGAGTTTCAGAACCAAAGTCTTCAACCTAAAGCTAAGTACCCCATTGGGGAAAATTTTTCTTGCTCCTTACCGATGTCAGTAAAAGTTAATAATTGTATTACATGTGGGAATCAAATACCTCATAAGGATTTTCATTTGTACTGTATTCCTTACCTAGGCCCTGACCACAACGTGCCTTGCTGTCAAGTTTTGTGCTAAATTTAACCAACGCAGGGTCGGTATATTTTTGCATCTAAATATTTTGGCTCCAGATTTAACTATCCTGAAATGTTGTCAGTTAGCAATCCGACTACCTCAATTCACAAAAAAAGCAAAGAAAAAGACAAAGACAGACCGTCGAGGTCCAAAACCGACGATGAAGCTTCTCCTAAGCTAGTCGCCAGTTCGCTGGTACTCAGTGAGGTGCTTTCACAGCCCCTAATACCCGCTACTTTTGATTCGCAGGCCTCTACTGAGACTCATTCGGAGTCCGGTATGCTGCGAGATACTTTAAGTATTGAACCCGTGGATGTCTCTACTTTAGATGGGTCCGGAGCCGCTGAGGAAGCACCGACTTCTGAGGGTGTTTTCAGGCCTAAAGATTTATATATTAAACCGACACTATCTTCAAAACCAAGGCCAAAACCAACTTCTATGTCTAAAAAACTGACGCTTGGGCCACATGCACAGGCCCCTATGCCTAAAAAACAAATGATCAAAATGGCTGAGGATTTAATTACCCTGATCAGGGGATGTTCATCATGTTTCACTGTTGCAGTCATGACTGTAGGGTTCTCCCCTGTCGGCAGGCAGTCCTCGGTCAGCCAGAATCCCAAAGTCTGGGTCCGGCGTCGGCTGCTCAGCCATGCTCCCTGACATCAGAGCGCCAGGAGTACAAAGCTGACAGCCAACGCCATGTTCTCCAGTCTTTCTTGCCGTGCGGTGATAGCAGTTCGCAAGTGCCGGTCGGCTGACTCCTGACAATTTTTTCTAAACAAACTTCAGTCCGAAGACTTTCTTCTCCTACTCAAAGCTAAGTACCCCGTTGGGGAAACTTTTTTCTTGCTCCAGTCCGATGTCAGAAAAAGTTAATCATTGTATTTCATGTGGGAAGCAAATACCTCATAAGGATTTTCATTCTTACTGTATTCATTGCTTAGGCCCTGACCATGACGTAGCTAGTTGTCGGTTTTGTGCTAGATTCAATCAACGTACGATTAAACGAAGGTACGATTTTGCATTTCATTACTTAGGCGTTTGAATTACAAAATGTCGTCGGATACGGTTCCGGCTACCGGAGTTCACAAACGACGGAAGGATAAAGACAGGCCTCCGAGGTCCAAATCAGATGATATTGTACAAGCAGAGCCAGCTTCAGGTTCGGCCGTCGTCAGTGAGGCGCTTTTGCAGCCCCTGTCATCGGCCATTTCAGAACCGATGGCCGAAACGGACTCCCACGAGGAGCCAATTAGGCCTTTGAATATTTCTGTTGCAGGACCTTCGGACAATGCTCCTTCGGATGGGTCCGGAGCCGCTGTGCAGGTACCGGCTTCCGAAGGGGTTTTCAGGCCTACTCAGCTTCTAATAAAGGCAAAGCCAAAGACAAAGGCAAAGACTCCTTTCAAATCAAAGACCGCAGCCCAGGCCTCTTCTGATCTGGCACCCAAGTCTCAGAAACAGTTACTTAAGATGGCGGACGACTTACTATGATTAGGGGTTCACATCCCCCTCCAGATAAAAGGCCAAGGCAGGAAGTGTATTATGACTCCTCTGATCAGGCTTCTGTTTCTTCAGTTTCTTCTTCTGACCAGGCATATTCTTTCCCTCCTTATGAGGATTCTGATGCTGAGGAATCCATTCCTTCAGCTTCTCCCCCTGAGGATTTCTCTTTTGGGGAAACTTTGCATGAAATGAGGGAACATTTTCACTGGTAAGGACAGGAGTACTCGGAATCTAAGAAAAGACTAAGGGATTTTCTTCTTCTTCCCCAACATAGACACCTGGCTATTCCTCCTATTTTGGATATTGTGGATGATGCTTTTTCGGAGGCTAACTTAACTCCTGACTCTTTTCCTCCAGCTCCCATTAAGCCAGACAGATATTATAGGGTTCCTGATTCCCACCAGTTTTTATACAAGAATCCTACTGCTGATCCTGAAACCATTTCTCAGGGTCCTAAGGGGGTTAAGGCCGCTTCTGCTAAAATCCCCATTCCCACTGAGAAGGATTCTAGATCTTTAGAAAGATGGGGCAAAAAAGTATACACTTCTGCTACTTTATCTATTAGGGCTTTAAACTGTCAGTTTCATATGCTGAAATACCAGCAATTTCTTCTGTCTGTTTTAAAACAAAAGCTAACTTCCATTTCCGCCTGTGCAGATGATAAGGAATTACATGACTTAATGCATGCCACTGAACAAGTTGGGAAGCATGGTTTACACTGTGGATTTGATGCCTTGGAGGCTTCTTGTAGGGCTGCTGCCTCTGGCACAGTCATTAGAAGGCATGCGTGGTTAACGGAACAAAACTTGCCAGATAAAGTAAAAGCTAAATTATTGGATGCTCCTGTTCAGCATAATGTTTTGTTTGGATCTAAAGCTGAAGAGGTGATAAAGAAGATGGAGGCCAAGGCAAAATCCATGCAAACGGTTAAAGATTTCTTACAAGTACAGCCACCCAGATTTAGTAGGAATTGGCCTACAAAAAATTGGTCCTTTCCCAATTCAGACAGGCCTCAGAGGGGTAGATACAGACGCTTCCGAGGAAGGCTTCAAACGCAAGCCTCTTATAGACCAAGACAGTGGACTGCTTCCACCCCTAGGGGAGGAGAGGACAGGTCACAAGCTCATAGAAAACGGACTCAATGACTCCCTATGTTGGGCTGCAGGAACTTCTTGCCTGGAAGCCCGTCTCGGAGGAAAACTTTCACTTTTTCACCTAAATTGGACTCGTATAACCCAAGACAAGTGGGTTCTGGATGTGGTTTCAAGAGGTTACAAATTCCATTTTCATACCCTACCAAGATCAAGCGGATGGCCAGATCTTCCAAAACATCAATGGTTAGAGGCCTTAAACCAGGTGGAAGCTCTCTTGGCTATGAAAGCCATAGAACTGGTTCCACTTTCAGAGATGGGACAAGGTTTTTACTCAAGGCTCTCCCCAGAAAGCAAAATTCATGGAGACCCATTCTGGATCTGTCAGTCTTGAACACTTTTCTCGAGATACCAAAATTCAAGATGCTTACTCTACAGCAGCTACTTCCAATGCTGACCAAAAATGCATGGATGGTAACTTTGGATTTAAAGGAGGCATATTTACACATTCCCATCAGGCAGGAATGCAGAAAATACCTCGGGTTCAAGGCCAGATCAAGGCACTATCAATTCTCTGCGCTGCCCTTTGGATTGTCTACTGCGCCCAGGGTCTTCACCAAATGCCTGTTTCCAGTAGTAGCTTATTGCAGACTCAAGGGAATTCAGTTTTACCCTTATCTGGATGACTGTCTTATTCAGGCAGACAACAAGGATGTCTTACTCCAGCATCTAGAATTTGTTCAGAATCTTCTCAGGTTCCTGGGATTCACTGTAAACATAAAAAAGTCAAATTCGACACCCTCACAACAGATAACTTTTCTGGGTGCTCTTCTAAACACAACAACCCAGATGGCATTTCTGACATACGAAAAACAATTACAGCTGGCTTCAACTTTCAAAACCTTGGCAACATTAACTCCGCTATCTGCAAGGAAATTCCTGCAGGCTTTGGGTTACATGGTCTTCTGCATCATTCTCATACCATATGCAAGACTACATATGAGGAAAATACATTGGTACCTAAAAAGTGTATGGTCTCAGCATTGCCACAGATTAGAAGTACAGATCACCATCCTGCCTTGTCTTCAAATGGAATTCCTTTGGTGGTCCAAGGCATGTACTCTAAACAAAGGAAAACCCTTCAGTCTGCCTCCAGCCACTCGGATACGAACCACGGATGCCTCAGATTATGCATGGGGAGCCCATTTTCAGGGCAACTGCCTGCAGGGCCTTTGGACAAAGGATCAGAAGCACCTGCATATCAATTTAAAGGAAATGTTAGCCGTTCAGAACGCTCTAATGGCCTTCAGGAATCTTCTACAACCAGGACAACTACTGATACGGACAGACAACACCACAGTTATGTGGTACATAAACAAGCAAGGGGGATCTCATTCCTATCCCCTTTGCAGACTAGCCATGAATCTGTGGAACACAGCTCTAGCTTGCAAACTGGACCTTCAAGCTCAGTTTCTACCAGGGAAGCAAAACTTCCTGGCAGACAGTCTGAGCAGAAACCTGTCGGACCCACACGAATGGATGCTGGACACCGAAATATTCAAGATGATTACAGCAGTCTGGGGATGTCCTCACATAGACCTCTTTGCATCCCACCTCAATCATCAACAACAGATTTTTTGCACCAGGACATTCCCCGAACTAGCTTGGAAAGTGGATGCACTATCATTCAGTTGGAGAAACCTCTCTGGGTATGCCTTCCCGCCTCTACCTCTTCTTCCACGGGTGTTATTCAAGATCAAACAGGACAAGCTCAAGATGATAATCTTGCTGGCCCCAAATTGGCCTCGACAGTTTTGGTACCCAACACTGAAAAACCTTTGTCTGGAGCCCCCTTGGGTTTTACCACAGACTCCGGACCTTCTTTCCCAGCACCAGGGTTAGGTTCTGCACTCCCATGTCAAAACTCTCAGCCTGGCAGCCTGGTTAATCCAGGGTCTATGATTCATTCTCTCCTACCCAAGCAGGTTATGGATGTCATCTTAGAAGCCAGACGTCCTAGCACTAGAAAATCTTATGCAGGAAAATGGAAAAGATTTTGCTCCTGGATGCAGGCTCAGGATTCAGATCCTCTTATTCCTAACATTCCTCTGATTTTACTTTACCTGACAGACCTCTTACATAAGGGTCTCTTTCTCTTCCATAAAGATACATGCCTCTGCTATTTCTGCTCATTATAATACAGACCCTCCAATCTTTTCCCACCAGCTCATGAGACAGTTTCTCAGAGGAGCTAAGAACTTAAGGCCCCCTAGATCTCCACCCATTCCTGCTTGGGATCTCAACTATGTTTTGGAAAAACTCACCTTACCTCCTTTTGAGCCTGCTGCCTCATCTGACATCAAGTTTTTATCTTGGATGACAGCCATCCTTTTAGCTCTGACCTCTGCCAGGAGAGTTTCAGAGTTGCAAGCTCTTATGGCTGTGGAACCTTATATTATTTTTCATCAAGACAGGGTGTCTTTAAGGACTAATCCTACTTTCATGCCTAAGGTGGTTTCCAAAGTGGCTTTAAATCAAACTATTCACTTGCCAACTTTTTTCCCCACTCCTCAAAATAAGGGGGAAAGGATCTTGCATTCCTTGGATGTACACAGACAACTACGTTTTTACCTGGACAGAACCAAGGACATCAGGAAATCAGAGCAATTGTTTGTTTCTTATGCTTCAAGTTCCCAATGTAAAGCCATTTCAAAACAGACCATTTCTAAATGGATTGCTCATGGAATCAGATTTTGCTATTCACACCATGGAAAGCAAATCCCAGGGAGTATAAGGACTCACTCTACCAGAGCTGCTGCCACTTCAGCTGCCTTCCTCAGGGGAGTTCCTACCAAAGACATTTTGGAAGCTGCAACTTGGAGTTCAGTGCATACTTTTTCTAAGCACTACAATCTACCTCTCTAAGTCTAGGGCAGGCTTTGCTTCTGCAGTCTTGCAGGGCCTTTTAGCCGCCCCCTCTACTTTATGACCACCTCCCATTTATTCTGCTTTGGGATTCAACCCTACAGTCATGACTGCAACAGTGAAACACGATGAACATAGTACAGTTGTGTACACTTACCATAAATGTAGATGTTCGAGTGTCTTCACTGTTGCAGTCTGGGTTACCCTCCCTCCTGTCCCCTCTTATTTTTTCTTTTGTGTGGTTCCCTTCTTCACCCTTCTTATGAGGTGTATTTGCAAAGGGTATGGGATCTTACTCATTTTGGAACACCTGACATCTGGGGCAAGAAAAACTGGAGAACATGACGTCGGCTGTCAGCTTTGTACTCCTGGCGCTCTGACGTCAGTGAGCATGGCTGAGCAGCCGACGCCGGACCCAGACTTTGGGATTCTGGCCGACCGAGGCCTGCCTGCCGGCAGGGGAGAACCCTACAGTCATGACTGCAACTGTGAGGACACTCGAACATCTACATTTATGGTAAGTGTACACAACTGTACTTTCCCAACCCCCTCCTGCTAAAAGGCCTAGGCAAGGCACTGATTATGAATCTTCAGATCAGGTTTCCATTTCTTCTGATTCCTCTTCTGATCAGGAATTATCTATTCCACCTTATGACGAGACTGATGCAGAAGAATCCATCCCTTATGCTTCTCCTCCTGAGGATTTTTGTTTTGGAGAAACTTTGCACACCTTAAGGGAACATTTTCATTGGGAGAGTCAGGAATTTTCAGAATCCAAAAAGAGACTTGGGGATTTCCTTCTTCCTCAGCATAGGCCTTCGGTTATACCTCCTGTTCTAGACATTGTTGATGATGTTTTCTCAGAATCCAACATGACTCCCAATTCCCTGCCTCCGGCTCCTACTAAACCAGACAGATATTACAGGGTTTCTGACTCCCACAAATTCCTTTTTAAAAACCCTACTGCTGACCCTGAAACAATTTCTCAGGGTCCCAAGGGTGTTGAGGCTTCTACTGCTAAAAATCCTACCCCTTCTGATAGAGACTCCAGGGCGCTGGATAGATGGGGTAAGAAGGTTTACACGTCTGCAACCCTGGCAATCAGGGCTTTAAACTGTCAATTTCATATGCTTAAATATCAGCAGCATGTCATGGGCTTAAACAGAAAATGATTTTGATTTCTGACTGTGTGGAAAATAAGAGTTACAGGATTTATTGCATTCAGCTGAACAAGTTGGGAAGCATACTTTGCAATGTGGTTTTGATTCCTTGGAGGCCTCTTGCAGGGCCGCTGTAACTGGATCTGTGATAAGAAGGCATGCTTGGCTCAAGGAGCAAAATCTGCCTGATCATGTTAAAGCAAAATTGTTGGATGCTTCTTTACAACAGGACAAGTCTATTTGGTAATAAGGCAGAAGAAATTATGAAAAAGATGGAAGACAAAGCTAAATCTATGCAAACTGTAAAAGATTTCCTACAGGTGCAGCCACCCAGGTTCAGTAGGCACTGGCCTACTAAGAATTGGTCCTTTCCAGTACCCACCAGAGCCGCTCAGGTCAAACCCAGGCACGCCAAAGGCTCCAGGTTTCAGTCACAAGGAACTTACAGAACAAAACAATGGGGTGCCTCCACCTCCAAATCTGGAAGTAGCAAGGCACCTCCCTACGGTAAACAGTCTCAATGACTTTCTTCTGTCATTTCCAAGCACTTATCTTTTGGCAGCCCCTTTGGGGGGGAAACTAGCACTTCATGCACAAAATTGGCATCTAATAACCAAGGACAAGTGGGTTTTAAATATAGTCTCCCAGGGATACAGATCATTTCCACACATTGCTAATTCCAAATGGATGGCCAGATCTGCCTCCAAATCAGTGGGCAGAGGCCCAGAAACAAGTTATGTCCCTCATGAATATGGGGGCCATTCACCCAGTAACAGAAAAGGAAAAGGGACAAGGTTTTTATTCAAGACTTTTCCTGCTACCCAGAAAAGACAAATCATGGCGTCCAATTCTGGACTTATCCATTCTAAATACTTTCCTGGACATTCCAAAATTCAAGATGCTGAATCTACAACAATTACTGCCTATGTTAGGCAAGGATGCCTGGATGGTAACTCTAGACTTAAAAGAGGCTTACCTGCATATCCCAATCAAGGAATCTTGCAGAAGATACCTCCGCTTCAAAGCAGGCTATTTGCATTATCAGTTCTATGCACTGCCCTTTGGCTTATCTACTGTGCCCAGGGTCTTCACAAAGTGCCTGGCACCAGTAATTGCATTTTGCAGACAAAGAAACATTCAAATTTATCCTTATCTGGACGATTGTCTAATTCCGGCAGAAAACAAGGACACTCTTCTACAGCATCTGGCGTTTGTAAAAAGGCTTCTAATTTGCCTAGAGTACACCATAAATGAAAAGAAATCACAACTGGTGCCCTCTCAAAAAATGACATTCCTGGGTGCAGGCTTGTATACAACTGCCCAGATGGCTTACCTCACGCCAGAAAAACAAATTCAGTTGATGACTTACTTCAAACAAGTGGCCACAAAAACCCAGTTATCTACAAGACAAATTCTGCAGGCCTTTGGGGTTCATGGCTTCCGGCATTCTTCTAATTCCATATGCAAGACTGCATATGAGGAAACTTCAATGGTACCTAAAAGGCTTATGGAGTCAACATAGTCACAGCCTGAAAACAATGATTCCTATCATTCCTTGCCTGCAGCAAGAGTTCCTATGATGGGCAGAGGCCTGTCAGCAAAACAAGGAACTGTCATTCATTCTACCCCCAGCCCACCCAAACTCTGACTATGGACACATCAGACTATGCTTGGGGGCGCATCTGGCAGGGAGATGCATTCAGGGCGAATGGAGCCTAAATCAAATGCACCTGCATATCAACCAGAAAGAGATGCTAGCTGTACAGAATGCTCTGACCGCTTTCAAGGACTTCCTTCATCCAGGACAACTACTGATAGACAGACAACACCTCAGTCATGTGGTACATAAACGAGCAGGGGGGGGGTTCCCATTCCTACCCCCTTTGCAGACTAGCCATGGCTTTGTGGAACACAGCCTTGACTTACCAAATACACCTACAAGCGCAATTCATGCCAGGACAGCAAAATACTCTGGCAGACGAACTCAGCAGAAATCTTATGGACCCACACAAATGGAAACTGGATCCACAAATCTTCAGCATGTTGACACGCAAATGGGGGAGCCCAGACATAGTTTTGGGGTGAGGCAAAAAGAACTATCAGTTGGACAAATTTTGCACAAGAATCCATCACAAAAAAGCTTGGAAAGTGGATGCTCTATCCTTCAGCTGGAAAAAACTATCAGTCTATGCATTTCCCCTCTGCCTTTGCTCTCCAAGGTATTACTAAAAGTCAGGAAAAAACAAAAATGATTCTGATTGCTCCAGACTGGCCTCGCCAACACTGGTACCTGCTCCTACGCAATATGTTACACCTTTCTTTGTGGTACCTGCCTCAGACACCTTATCAACTGTCTCAGCAGAACTTTCAAATTCTGCACACTCAGCTCCAAACTCTGAATCTTGCAGCATGGCTAATCAACTAATTTCACCAGTTACATCTCTCAGCAAACCTGTGATGGATGTCATTTTGGAGGCTAGAAGGCCTAGTACTAGAAAATCTTATGCTGATAAATGGAAAAGATTATGTGCCTGGAATCCGGCACAAGGAATAAGCACAGCAAGGCCAAATATTCCTCAGATTCTCCAGTATTTAACTGAGATGCTTCACACGGGGCTATCTTTCTCTTCCATAAAAATCCATGCCTCTGCCATTTCAACTCATTACAACACAGAGCCTCCCCTCTTCTCTCATCCCCTGCTAAAGCAGCATCTCAGAGGGGCCAAAAATTTAAGACCTCCCAGGAGAGCACAAACTCCTTCATGGGACCTCAATTTTTTGTTGGAAAAGCTCACCCTTCCTCCTTTTGAGCCAGCTGCTACTGCAGACATAAAATTTCTCTCTTGGAAGACAGCTTTTCTTTTAGCAGTCACTTCAACTAGAAGGATCTCAGAACTACAGGCTCTCATGGCAGTGGAGCCTTTTATTATTTTCTACCTGGACAGGGTAGCGCTGAGGACCAATCCATCCTTTATGCCTAAAGTGATATCTAGTGTGGCTCTCAATCAGGCCATTCATCTGCCAACTTTTTTCCCAAATCCACAGAACAAGGGGGAATGGATTTCTGCATTCACTGGATGTACACAGACAACTAAGATTCTACTTGAACAGGACAAAATCTCTAAGAAAATCTGAGCAACTACTGATGGCATTTACTTCAGGGGCAGAGGGAAAGGCTATTTCAAAGCAGACTATTTCAGAATGGATAAGCCATTGTATTCGTTTCTGCTACTTGCATCATGGTAAACCTGTCCCCAAGGGAATCGGATCCCATTCCACCAGGGTTGCATTTACTTCTGCAGCCTTTCTCAGAGGGGTTCTTACCAGAGACATTCTAGAAGCTGCTACTTGGAGCTTAGTTAGTATGTACATTCACCAAGCATTACCCTTTATCTGTCTTCTCTAAATCCAGAGCAGGCTTTGCCTCTGCTGTCCTGCAGTGCCTTATAACTGCTCCTAATGCTGTATAATTCCATCCTCCCAACTATAGCTTTGGGATTCTACCCAAATGTAATGACTGCAACAGTGAAACACGAAGAACATAGTACAGTTGTGTACACTTGCCATAAATGTAGATGTTCGAGTGCATTCACTGTTGCAGTCTTGGTTACCCACTCGCCAGTCCCCTACTTTTCTCTCTTTATACCTCTTCCTTCTGTTGCTATGCTCAAAAGCCTTTTTGTTGTATTTGCTTTTATTTGGAGAAATATTTTTTTGTGTTCTAAATTACATGCATATATACATATATATATTTTGCTGCCCATTTGAGGGACACCTGACATCTGAGGCAAAAAAAAAAAACTGATGAAAATGGTGTCGGCTGCATGTTTTGTACCCATGGTGACCTGACGTCATGGAAGAAGGGACAGCAACCGATGCAGGACCCAAAACTTTGTTAATCAGGCCGATCTGCCAGCAGATTACCCAAATGTAATGACTGCAACAGTGAATACACTCGAACATCTACATTTATGGTAAGTGTACACAGCTGTACTTTCACAAGTGCCGATCGGCAGACTCCTGAAATTTTCATTTCCGAGTTTCAGAACCGAAGTCTTCAACTAAAGCTAAGTATCCCATTGGGGAAACTTTTTCTTGCTCTAAACAGAAGTCAGTAAAAGTCAATAATTGTATTTCTTGTGGAAAGCAAATACCTCAAAGTTTTTCATTCGTACTGTATTCCTTGCCTAGGCCCTGACCATGACGTACCTTGCTGTCAGTTTTGTGCCTTATTTAAACCATGAAATATTCGTCGTCAGTATATTTTCGCTTCTAAATATTTTGGTGCTTGGTTCAATTATCCAGATATGTCTTCGGTAAGCCACCTGACTACCAACATTCTGAAAAAACCCAAAGATAAAGACAGGCTGCCTAGGTCCAAAGCTGCCAACGATGCTTCTCGTAAGCTAGTTGCCAGTTCACCAGTACTCAGGCGCTTTCGCAGCCCCCGATACCCGCTACTTCAGATTCGCAGGCCTCTACTGAGACCCATTCGGAGTCCGGTATGCCGCGAGATGATTCAACTGTGGAACCTGCGGATGTCTCTAGTTTGGATGGGTCCAGAGCTGCTGTGCAGGAACTGGCTTCTGAGGGTGTTTTCAGGCCTACTGACTTGCATATTAAACCAATGCCATCTTCTTCTTCAAGGCCTAAAACTTGAACCATGCTTAGGAATCCGACCCCCAGACCGCATGGTCAGGCCTCTATGCCTAAAAGCAAATGATAAGAATGGCTGAAGACCATTATTTTAATCAGGGGAAGCCAACCTTCCCCCTCTAAGAGACCTAGGACTGAGTTTGCTTATGATACTTCTAACCAGGATTCTGAACTTTCTGTCTCCTGTGATGACCAGGTTTTATCCTTATCTACCTATGAGGATTCTGATGCAGAGGACTCTATTCCCACTGCTTCTCCTCCCGAGGATTTTTCTTTTGGTGAAACCTTGCATACTCATAGGGAGCATTTTCACTGGGAAAACCAGGATTACTCTGATTCTAAAAAGAGGCTTAGAGACTTCTTACTCCTGCCCCAACACAGGCCTTTAGCTATCCCTCCTGTGCTGGACATTGTTGAAAATGCCTTTTCGGAATCTAGCTTGGCCCCTGACTCTTTACCTCCTGCTCCCGGAAAACCTGATAGATATTACAGGGGTCCTGATTCTCACAAGTTCCTTTTTAAAAATCCTATTGCAGATCCTGAGACCATTTCACAGGGACCCAAGGGCATTAAGGGAACTACTGACAAAAATCCTACCCCTTCTGATGGAGATTCCAGGGCCCTGGATAGATAGGGTAAGAAGGTGTACACCTCTGCAACCTTGGCCATCAGGGCCTTAAATTGCCATTTTCATATGTTAAAGTATCAGCAGCATATTATTGGATTGCTTAAACAGAAAATGATGTTGATTCCTGATTGTGCTGAAAATAAGGATTTACAGGATTTAATGCATTCTGCTGAACAGATTGGAAAAAATACTTTTAATGTGGTTTGATTCACTAGAGGAATCTTGCAGAGCTGCTGTCACCGGGTCTGTACTTGCAAGGTATGCTTGGCTTAAGGAGCAATCTTTGCCAGATCATGTTAAAACTAAATTGCTGGATGCTCCTTTAAATCAGGACTGCCTGTTTGGCAACAAAGCAGAAGAAGTTCTTAAAAAGATGGAAGAAAAAGCTAAATCTATGCAAACTGTTAAAGAATTCTTACAAGTGCAGCCTCCAAGATTTAGTAGGCATTGGCCCACAAAAAATTAGTCCTTTCCTGCCTCTTCCAGGCCTTCTCGGTTCAAACCCAGAACCAGCAGAACAACCAGGCTTCTGTCCCAAGATACGCACAGGACTAAGCAGTGGGGAGCTTCCACTTCCAAATCGGGAAGTAGTAAGACTCCCCCCTATGGTAAGCTGTGTTAAAACTTCCAAGCACGTTTCAACTGACTGCTCCTTTAGGAGGAAAGATTGCTCTGCAAGCAAAAAACTGGGAACTCGTTACTCAGGGCAAATGGGTCTTAAACATAGTTTCCCAAGGATACAGATTTCACTTCCACACGTTACCAACCCCAAACGGTTGGCCAGATGTACCCCCAAATCAGCGGACAGAGGCTCAAAAGTAAGTACTCTCTCTCTTAAGATTAAAGGCTATCCAGACTGTACCAGAAGAGGAAAAGGGACAAGGTTTCTACTTAAGACTTTTCCTGGTACCAAAAAAAGACAACTCATGGCATCCTATCCTGGACCTTTCTATCCTAAACACCTTTTTGGTGATTCCAAAATTCAAGATGCGAACTCTTCACCATTTGCTTCCCATGATAGGCAAAGATGCCTGGCTGGCAACACTGGATTTAAAGGAAGCCTACCTGCACAACCCAATCAGGGAATCTTGCAAAAGATACCTACGCTTCAAAGCAGGCTGCATGCAGTATAAATTCTCTGCACTGCCCTTTGGCTTATCTAATGCACCCAGGGTATTCACAAAGTGCCTAGCTCCAGTCATTGCATTTTGCAGGCAAATAAATATTCAAATATACCCATACCTGGATGATTGTCTAATTCAGGCAGAAAGCCAGGACATACTTTTGAATCATCTGGCATTTGTACAAAAGGTGCTGACTTGTCTGGGGTACACCATAAATGAAAAGAAATTACAGCTGGCACCCTGTCAGCAAATTTATATTCCTGGGAGCAAGCTTGAACATAACTTCCCAGATGGCTTTTCTCACGCCAGAGAAACAAACTCATTTGACAGCTTACTTTAGACTGGTGGCCACAAAAACCCTGCTTTCTGCAAGGCAAATACTGCAAGCCTTGGGGTTCCTGGCCTCATGCATTCTACTAATTCCATATGCAAGACTGCATATGAGGAAGTTGCAGTGTTATCTAAAAAGCCTACTGTGTCAACATTCTCAGGATCTAGAAGCAGTGATTCCTATCATACCTTGCATACGGTTAGAATTCCTTTGGCGGGAAGAGACCTGCCACCAAAACAAGGGACTACCATTCACTCTACCCCCTGCCACCCAAATCCTAACAACAGACGCATCAGACTATGCATGGGGGGCTCACCTGGCAGGGAAGTGCATTCAGGGCAAATGGAACCCAAGTCAAATGCACCTGCATATCAATCAAAAAGAAATGTTAGCTGTACAGAATGCTCTGACAGCCTTCAAGGACCACATTTTTCCAGGACAATTAATGGTAAAAATGGACAACACCACTGTTATTTGGTACATAAACAAGCAGGGGGTACACATTCCTATCCCATCCGCAGACTAGCCATGGCTCTGTGGAACACATGATCTTGATCTACCAAGTGCATCTACAGGCTCAATTCCTGCCAGGAAAATTAAATACACTGGCAGACAAACTAAGCAGAAATCTCATGGTCCTACACGAGTGGAAACTGGAACCAAAGACTTTCAACATGTTGACAAACAAATGGGGGAGCCCAGATATAGACCTGTTTGCCGCCCCCCCCAGAACTACCAATTGGACAAATTCTGCACAAGGACTCCCCAAAGCAAGCTTGGAAAATGGATGCTCTGTCATTTAGCTGGAAAAATCCATCAGTTTATGCCTTTCATCCACTGCCTCACTTTTCCAAAGTACTACTAAAGATCAAACAGGACAAACCAAGGATGATACTGATTGCACCAGACTGGCCACGCCAACACTGGTACCCCCTCTTGCGCAGCATGTCACAACTAGCCCCATGGCACCTGCCTTAGACCCCTACCCTGCTGTCACAGCAGGGGAGCCAGATTCTGCACCCCCAGCTTCAAACCCTGAACCTGGCAGCCTGGCTAATTACCTAATGTCTCCGTTACCATCCCTCAGTAAACAAGTGTTGGATATCATTTTGGAGGCAAGGAGGCCTAGTACCAGAAAATCTTATGCTGAAAAATGGAAAGGATTCTGTGCCTGGAACCAAACTCAATGGATGGCCACATCAGTGCCCAATTTACCTCAGATTCTTCAATACTTAACTGAGATGTTTCACATGGGCCTTTCTTTTTCCTCCATCAAAATTCACACCTCAGCCATTTCAGCTCATTACAACACAGAACCACCCCTCGTTTCTCACTCACTGCTCAAGCAGTTTCTCAGAGGGGCCAAAAACTTAAGACCACCCAGAAGAGCCCGAACTCTAGCCTGGGACCTTAATTTTGTATTGGAAAAACTCACTCTGCCTCCTTTTGAGCCAGCTGCAAGTGCAGAGTTAAAATTCCTTTCTTGGAAAACAGCTTTCCTTTTAGCAATCACTTCAGAAAGAAGGGTATCTGATTTACAGGCCCTTATGGCAGTGGAGCCTTTCATCATCTTTCATGCGGACAGGGTATCCCTCAGGACCAATCCCTACTTCATGCCCAAGGTGGTATCCAGTGTGGCTCTTAATCCATTCATTTGCCAACCTTCTTTTCTAGTCCACAGAGCAAAGGGGAACGGATACTGCACTCCTTAGATGTGGACAGACAACTTAGATTTTACTTGGACAAAACTAAACCTCAAAGGAAATCTGAACAACTGCTGGTGGCATTTGCTGCAGGGGCAGAGGGGAAGGCTATTTCAAAGCAAACCATTTCTAAATGGATAGGCCATTGCATTCATTTCTGCTATAAGCACCATGGAAAACCTATCCCACAGGGGATTAGACTCCATTCAACCAGGGCTGCATCTACCTCTACAGCCTTTCAAGGAGGTGTCCCTACTAGAGACATCCTAGAAGCTGCTACCTGGAGTTCTGTATATACTTTCACCAAGCATTGCTATTTGCCAATTTTCTCAAAATCCAGAGCTGACTTTGCTGCTGCAGTCTTACAGGGCCTTATAGCTGGTCCTAATGCTGTCTAAATTCCTCCTCCCGTCCTTAGCTTTGGGAATCTACCCAAATGTGATGACTGCAACAGTGAAACACGAAGGAATATAGTACAGTTGTGTACACTTAACATATATGTAGATGTTCGAGTGTATTCACTTTTGCAGTCCTGGTTACCCTCCCTCCAGCCCCCTGACTTCTTTTGGCTATACCTCTACACTCCTTTACTATGCTTAAAAGCTTTTTGGTGTATTTGCTTTTTTGTTGGAGGTATAACCTTGTGTGTGTGTATATATATATATATATATATATATATATATATATATATATATATATATATATATACGTATTTAATTGCTTCCCATTGGGGGGCATCTGACATCTGGGGCAAGAAAAACTGATGTAATGGCGTCGGCTGCATGCTTTATACCCTTGACTACCTGACATCATGGAAGATGAGACAGCAACAGACGCAGGACCCAAGACTTTGATAATCAAGCCGACTGGGGGCTACTGCAAGCAGATAACCCAAATGTGATGACTGCAACAGTGAATACACTTGAACATCTACATTTATGGTAAGTGTACACAACTGTACTTTCTCTAACGTTTGTAAGACAAGCATATGAATCATATTAATATTTATAAATAACGTAGAATTATTTACAAAATTCCAGATAGCTGAGCTGGCAGTAACACTATCCCCCCCCAAAAAAACTCAAGCTAGTTTTTCAAGTGACCCTTGAGAAATGTTTGAGACGGTTGTGCTTATCTGGGTATACCTTACCCCATTTCCTGTCTGGAGAGCCCATCTGTGTTGGGATTGCTAACCCCACTGCAGGTCTGCATTGTCATGTATGCTTGCAACCCTAGGCTCTACCTTAGTAACTTGACATTTTGCTGGCTGACTTAATGTAGCCATGTTAAAAGATTGTGGTCTGTAACTACAGTGAATTCCCTTCCATACAGATAAGGCTGAAGTTTCTGCAGTGCCAACACTATGGCTAGGCATTCCTCTTCTACAGCTGCATAGCATTCCTCCCTAGGTTGGAGCCTATGACCAAGATACACCACTGGCTGCTCTTCTCCCTCTGATGATACCCCCACCCCATGTCTGTGGCATTAGTGAACAGTTCTTGAGAAGGGACTGGAGGCTTAAAGTGCCAGCCTGGGTTGAGAGCAAATGGTTTAATCCATCACTCAAATTCCTTCTTTAGATAGGGAAGGAGATCATCAGTCACCAGATCCCCCTGAGACTCCCACTGCCATCCCTCCCATGGCTTGAAGCATCCACCTGCACAACAGATTCTTTGCTCTAATCTGGACTGCCTGACACAGGGAGTCCTCCTAAAGCTCCTTTAAGTGTCTGGAATGCTTGCTCACATGCTGAGGTCCATACTACCTTATCTGGCCTGTTTTTCCTTTTCAGGTTTGTGAGGGGAGCAACTATGGTACTATAACTGGGGACAAACTTTCTGTAGTACCCTGCTGTCCCTAAGACTGCCTTCACCTGCTTTTTGGTGACAGGGGCAGGCCATGCCTGAATGGCTTCCACTTTGCCATGTTCTGGCCTGATCTTTCCACTCTCCACTCTGTCCCATGTAGGAGACGTCTGCCATACCCACCTGACAATTGCTGGGCTTAATGGTCAACCCTGCCCTCTGTAGTCCTCCCAGCACCTCCTTGACATGCTGAAGGTGCTCTTGCCAGGAATGGTTGTAGATGGCAATATCATCTAGGTAAGCAAGGGCAAACCCTCCTGCTCCTGCTAGGATATTATCCACCAGCCTCTGGAAAGTCACTGGGGGCATTTTTCATCCCAAAGGGCATCTTCATGAACTCATACAAGCCAAAAGAATTCACAAGACCCAACCTCTCTCTAGCACTGGGAGTCAAGGGCACCTGCCAGTAACCCTTGGTAAGATCAATAGTGGCAAGATACTTAGCCCCACCTAGCTGCTCTAGGGATTCATCTTTATTAGGCATGGGGTAAGCATATGACTCTGTGTGACTATTTAATTTCCTGTAGTCCACACAGAACCTGGTGCTGCCATCCTTCTTTGGTAACAGCATCACTGGGGAGGCCCAGGGACTGCTGGACATCTGGATTACCTCTAGTTCCAACAATTCCTGTATCTCCTCCCTCAGAGTCTGTTTGACTCTCTCAGGCACTCTATAAAAGGCCTTTGGGGTCCTGTATCCACATGGTGCTGCAAAAGGTGGGTACACCCTGGTTTCTCAGTGAACATGTCCCCAGACTCCTGTAACACTGCTTGGATTTCTTGAACATGGGTAGGGGATAGCTGCTGGGACATTGCTACCCCTACCACTGAGGTGTCAGTTCGAGCCTCACTGAGATCATCAATCACCAGATCCCCCTGAGACTCCCACTGCAAATACTCAGCACAAGAGCCTCCCTGTCATGGTAAGGTTTCATCATGTCAACATGGTACAGTTGGTGCCCCTGTCATCTTCCTAGCAGTTCTACCATGTAGTTAACATCACTGACCTTTCTTATTGCCTTGTAAAGTCCCTCCCAGGCTGCCTGCAGCTTGTTGTGTCTGTCAGGAATGACAACCATTACCTGCTGCCCTATGGCATACTATCTAGCTGAAGTGTTCCCATCATGCCAGACCTTTCTCTGCTGTTGGGCTTCTGCCAGGTTCTCTTGAGCCAAGCCCATGAGTTTCCATAGCCTTGTCCTGAGTTTTAGAACATATGCCACAACAGACTCCTTGTGGGATTCACACACTCCCTCCCACTCATCTTGAATCATATCTGGAGGTCCCCTCAACCTGTGCCCATGCAACAACTCAAAGGGTGAAAAACCTGTGGATTCCTAGGCACCCGGCATCTCTCTGTAAGCAAACAGATGGGGCAAATATTTGTCCCACTCCCTCTTGAACTGGTCTGTAAATGCCCATAGCATGGAATTGAGTGTAGAGTTTAACCTCTCAACAGGACCATTAGTCCGGGGATGATAGGGGGTGGTTTTTAGGTGCTTCACCCCACAGTACTTCCACAGACAAGCCAGCTGGTCTGACATGAAATTGGCACCTCTGTAAGTCAGTATTTCGTTTAGGAAACCTACCCTGCTGAAAATATCTAACAAAGCATTTGCCAACTTTGTCTGCCTCAGTGGAAGACAGAGCTACTGCCTCAGGATATCTGGTAGCATAATCTACTACCACTAGGATATACTTTTACCCTATGGAGCTTGGATTACTTGGGGATGGGCACAATATCCATAGCTACCTTCTGAAATGGCTCCTCAATCACAGGCAAAGGCATCAAAGGAGCTTTCACCTTGTTTCCTGCCTTGCCTACCTTTTGGCACTGCACACAGGTCCTGCGGTTCCCTGTTATGTCTCTGGAAATCCCAGGCCAGTAGAAGTTCTACATAATACATTTCTTTGTACGCTTTATGACGATATGTTCTGCAAAGGGAATATCATGGGCCATGGCTAGAAGTGGCCGAAAGTAGGCTCTGGGCACTACCAACTGCTGTATTCTCTCACCCTCTAGCCCTCCCTCAGGGGTCCACTTTCTATACAGTAACCCTTTGTCCCAGTTTACAGATTCCCCTTTCCTTTACGAATCAGGTGCCTCATTAGCTACCTCCCTCAGGCCTTGTAATGTAGGGTCTGAGAGCTGAGCCTGCCTCAGCTCTGTCTTTGTAACCCCTCCCAGCTCCCCTTCCACATGAAATCTGGTATCCTCTGACAGCGGTACCTCACTGTCAGCCTGGGTACTACTACTACTACTCACCTTTGCCCTTGCAGTCACTCTGTCCAAGGGAACATCAGTACCCACAAGCAGCTGTGGCTTCCCTTCAGTCTCACTACTACAGGGTAGCTCCCTCCCTGAAGTAACCACCTCAACAATCCTGGCTGTAAGTGTGTGTTCTGTCTGGGTCTTCCCCAGCTACCAGGCCCACATGCTTGTCTCCAAGCCTGACTGTGTGTAACTGCATGCACACATGGTACTGCATTATCAAAATCATTCCCCGTCAGGACATCTGCAGGGATATCCTCAAACACACCTACTTGCTTGCTTCCTTTTCCACCCTCCCAGTCAAGGTGAACTCTAGTCAAAGATGTTTGGAATGGGGTCCCTCCTAAAGCTCTGACTGGATTAGACTGCCCAAGCAAGTAGCATTCCTCTGTAACCATTGCAGGCTTCACAATGGTTAGGTCAGAGCCTCTCTGTCTCTTAGCCATGGCCTTTCCCATTTACTAAGATAGGATATAACCTGTTGTGGTAGCTTGGTACCCTTGTTGTCTCGAGAGAACTTACTGCTGGTATTTTGTCATTCCCACTTACTGTCTCTCCCACCTGTTGCCCACCTTGCCTCCATGGACATCTGTATGCTAAATGTCCCCACTGATTGCATTTAAACATTTGACCCTTGGTCCTGGACGTGTACCTGGACTAGTGCCTTGCCCTGCTACTGGCAGCCTCTGGGGCAGGCTGGGCTGCCCACCATGGGTTAGACCCACCTGCAGCAATGGGTTTCCCTTTCCTGTGCAGTGATGCCCTGCTTGCTAGGTATAGGTCTCCCTTCTTCCTCAACTCATCTGGAGTAGTGCATTGTCTATCAGCTAACCATATTTTCATGTCCTCAGGCAAAGTGCTAAAGGCATGTTCCCTCATCAAAATATCTGCCAGCCCTTCAAAAGTGGTGACCTGATATTCACTCATCCACCTATGAAAATAAGTGCTTAGTTCAGCAATATATTCGCACACACATTCATCTGCCTTGAGTCTGTGCTCTCAAAACTTTTTCCTATAAGCTTTTGTTAACTTAAAACATTCTAGCATACAGTTCTTTACAATATTATAATTTAAACAATCAGTATCAGGCAGTTTAGAAATTACAGTTACATCTATACCATGGAGCAAGGGGGTCAGAAACCGTACCCAGAGCCCTTGGTCAGCGTTACACTGTTTACATACCTTCTCAAACATATGAATGAAACTATCAAAATTATCCCCCTTTGTAAATTGTGGAAGAAATATACTGACCTTTGTTGCTTCTGGGGTTCGGTTACTCCCTTCTTTATTACCTCCATGACTCTGGCGAAGAGTCAGTATCTCCTTTTCATGTTGCCTCTGCCTCAGCTTCCAGACATCGCAGTTTCTCATTTTCCTTGGTCTCTAGACATCTCAGTCTCTCTGCTGCCTCTATTTCCAAACGCGTGGCCTCTAGCTCAAGTCTGTTTAACTCCAGATGAAATTTTAAGTCCTCTGTGGAAAGGTTGAGCTGTCCATTTTTGAGAGTTGTACATCTCCAAGACCAGTCTGTCCTCCTGGTTGCTGTTTTGTGATGTAGCTGTGACTAAACTGCAATCATGTCAGCTTTAGTCAGATTGGCATGCACCAGTCCTTTAGTCTGGCACATCGCAGCCAACTGGCTCCTTGTCAGCTTGCCATACTCCTCTGCTGACATGCTTGCCTGCTCTCCCTGACTAAATAAGCTAACAAAAAATAAAGCAATTGTGATGTCAACTCTAAATGTTCACTGCGTGGCTGTTTCAGAGTATAGACACCTTCAGTGACCACTGTACACACAGGCTGCAGGAATTCAATATCCACACCACTTCAAGCCAATTGATGTGATATGGCTGTCTCACCACAGTCAACCAATTAATATATGATGTGGATATCCCACCCCTATCCATCAATTAATGTGTGATTTCCCTGCAGTGGCCCAGTAATCAAGGAGCCTCTGTCCTCACCACTGGAAACAGTGAGAGATGTGCACAATGTGAGGATGACAAGTACACACACATTAAAGTACAATTTCCCTTAAGAGCATACAGAGATCACAGTCAATCTGGGGCTGGTTTCTCCCTTTTTCTCCAGAGCCCCAATAAGACTCCCCACTGGCACAGCTATAGAGTTGAATCCTTAGCCAGGGTTCCAAGCCAAGTCCTCACAACACACACTGTCCAACCAGTGCCTCATGTCCCTGCCCAAGTATCTGAGACACACACACGCACACATTGTGAGATTTAATTTATACACAAACACACACCTGGGAAAGCCTGGCACAGGTTTACTAGTTTTGCCCCTTTATGCCCAGACTATAAGGTAGTTATCACTACCACCAGAACCCCTTAGTTAATTTAAGGCCCTTACAAAGGGTGACCAATCCTACTGTGTAATGTTACTATTATCCAAATGGCAAGTGTGATCAAGACTTGCAAGGCTATTTAGGAGTGGCCTGTACAGTGTCACCAAATACATAAGGAAATACTCTAAGAGCTTAACTATGTCTCACAAATATCAGCCACAAAGATGGGTTTAAGTATATTAATTAATAAAAGAACAAGACAATACTCGACACAGTAACTGCAGATTCGGAATTGCAGGAAATATTTTAAAACAAGTTTGCAGGACAGTCTCAAATTCAGAAAAAATCTAAACTAATCTTTATTATATTCCTATCTATACGTTGTAAAAAACACTGACGGATTCAGCAACCAGGAAATAAGTACTGCTTCAAGATGCCATAAACGAACTCTTTATTTTCAGAAAACAAACAGATAAGCGCTTTCACGCACCTAAAGTGCGCTTCCTCAGATCTTCACATTCAAACAACATTTGCAAAGAGTATATATACCTAGCAGAATTCAATTAAATTCAATTAAATCAGATTAATTGCAATTAATCATTCAATTAGTTAGTTTGGTTTTAGGGTAATGGATGGTGCTCACATTTATATATATAAAAAGAAGCAGTAAAAGGTGAACTCAAGTGGCTGTTTCACTCAGATCTTGAAATTACCATGGATGCCTATATTAATATTAATATTGTTTCTGCCAGAGGCAATATTTCAGATATTAAAACATTTAAAACATTTAATAATTAATAGTATACATTTATAAAATTATAAAAAATTCATATATAGAAAATTTTTATGTAGTATAAAAATGAATATAAATATATATATACATAAAAATATATACATAAAAAATGCATAGAAATGTATAAAACATAAAATTCCCATGTAAACATATATATATAAGGAATGTTCCTATATAATTAAGGAGCATAACTATTCTATATAAACATCCCATTCTATAATATGTTGATGCTGAAAACTATGTAAATATATCTATTTGAATTTCATAACAAAAATATATATGTAAACGTGTATTTCTAATTTCGTGTGCATTTGTACTAAATGTTAATTATGTATATGTATATATAAAATCCTCAGATGTAAATAGATAGATAACTACTAAACTGCAAGATATATATGTATACATGTTATATATCATCTGATAGATAAATAAACAAATAAATACATAAGTATATAAATGAATAAATAAATAAATAGATATTTGAATATTAGCTATGGTATTGTGAATCAATATAATCAATTAATTAAATAATATCTATCTAATATCTAAATAACATCACAGTAAAGTATCACAATAAAATATTTCATGTGCTACACTCATAAAAATCATGAAATCAAAGTGATGTCAAATGTATAAATCTTCATTTTCATTTGTAAGTATAAATGTATCATTGAGTAACAAATACAGCAATTCAATGAAGATAAGCAAATGTATGTGCATATCAATATGAACTTCCATTACTTATATATCCTGCTGTCTAGAACTGGTTTAATACAAATACTCTGATTCAGACCTGGATATAAATGGGCACCTAATTTTAAAATCCATGACAATTCAATATTTGCTAGGGTGTTCACATTATTGCCCCATCTCTTATTCAAACCTACTAGTTGTAATGCTCTAAATCTAAAACTATGCTCTCTGAATTCATTTATATGTCTAGCTAGAGCATTCTTATCATTCTTCTTCTTTATTTCATAAATGTGATTATATATCCTTTGCTTAAATTTTCTCTTAGTTAAGCCAACATAGAATGCTTCACATTTTGTGCATGTCGCTAAGTATATCAAATTCATAGAGTTGCAGCTTGCATAAAATCTAGGTTTGAATATAAAATCCATTCTGGGGTGTTTATATATTTGTTTATCACTGATGTATCGACACATATTGCATCTAGTACATGGAAAGGTGCCCATGGTATTGAAATGTATCTGTTCATTCGACTTCCCTATGCCCTCTTTAAAGCATAGCAGTCGTTTCAAATTAGGTGAATTTTTGTAAATAAATTTGGGTTGCTCGCCTACTATATTTCTAATTTCTTCATCTACAGTTAGGAGTACAAAATGCACACAGTCTCTTTCTGAAAGAGTTCTAAAATTACTGTCGAACATTAATGCTGGATTAGCTTGGATGACATCACTCTTTGCCACCTACCTTCATTTCCCAGGCTAACAGAAACTAACATCTGTGTTAAAAATACATATCTCGCAGATGTTTGCTGAGAACTGGAAGTCATAAAACAATTAAACAATTTTACATTTTAGACCTAGTAATTACTTCTCTCCAAGACAATAGAAAAATGTCTAGCTGTAGACATTGTGTCTGTTTCACTGAAACTGAGAGATAACACAATCGTAAAACAATTTCAACCTATTTTCTTGAAGTTTTGTAAGTTATCTCTGTATGTTCCAGCTTCTGCTATAAAAAATGCATTTATACAGGTATATAGTTTATATATATTTCTGTTCATTTCCAGTAGGGTACACTATGGAGACATCCTTGAATCTCAGTACTGTACAAACCCTGTTCAACACACATTTCTTCACCAGTAGTTTAATATACACATAACGTATAGTTCTATTACATTTGTAAGACAAGCATATGAATCATATTAATATTCACAAATGACATAGACTTATTTACAAAATTCCAGATACCTGAGCTGGCAGTGTCACAATTAGTAATAGAGATGGAGGAATTTATTTGGGAGGGGAAGAGGGCAAGTGGGAGAATTTGATTCTAGTCATTGAGCAAAGGTTTTAAGATTACCTAATATGAAGGGCTACTTTACAGTAGAAGATTAGAAGTCAAAGTTGAAAGGGATGATGCAACTGAGAGGAGTTGGATAGCAAGACTAAGATTTTGTATGCAAGTCATGAAGGCGTATAGTAACCATACAAAATGTTATATAAAGTAGCAGAAAATATTGTTAAGATCTAAGCCAACTTGGGAATGGAGAAAAGTGATTTTACCAGTAGGGATGACTGCAAGTAGAGGTGTAGAAAATTGCCAAGATGATGCTGGAATTTACTAGAGGAAATCAGCAAAGGAACCAAGATATTTGGAATAAATAACCGGGTAGGGAAAGATATTAGAATGGGATGAAGCTAATAAGAAGTTTACGGCACAAACTGCCTTTTTAATATTTATTTTCATTCAGTTATGTACATTTTCTTTTTTAAACTTTAACATAATTTTAACAAGCTAATTTCAGGCAATATATGTATGCTCTTAGTCTGCTTATAAAAATACACAAAAGTCTTTTCAGAAAGATGTAGAACATTCAACCTCTACAGAGAGGGCAATTTTTGCTGTTCCCCCAAGTCCTCAGTAGCCCTTCTCCATCAGTAGTGACTGCCTCATCCATTTATCAACACATGCTTGTCTTCTTTCCCATGGCCATTTTGCTCCTGTCAGTGTGCGAGTTCTATCAATTGTATGAACTCCTGAAAGGCTGCGGGATGCCTCACCTTCCATTTCCTGATTTTATTTATATATATATATATATATATATATATATATATATATAATGTCAAAAGATTTTAATACTCTTAACATATACTGGAAGAATCACGCAGATAAAAATAAGCAAAAAGGTTTATTTTACATGCATGGAGACATGCTACAAAGTACATGGTATGTCAGCAGTCTAATTTCTGTACACTTCACATGGGTTTTTATACCCTTCTCAGCACGTACACAGTAACTGGTTACCAGACAAGGAATTTCAGTCAAGGCTATAAATTCACATACTGGAGCCTTAGATGGTCAGAGGTCAGTCACAAGATAAGCTTGTGCCTGGACAAAGGTAACATCTGTGCATTCCTCTTTGGTCAGCAAATTCTTTACAAGAAAAACAGCTTATTTTAACTTGCTTCTTTGCTTGCAATGCAATTTCACATTTTAACCCTTACTATACATGATACAAAGATGTTGAACACAAAGATTCTTACTACATTTCCCCCCTTACAACACTTTGTATCACCAGTAATGCATTTACAACACTTTGTATCACCAGTAATGCATTTTATTCATACAGGTTTTCGCATGACTCGTGCTCTGTATATTCAGAATAATAAGCTTTAGTTGCATTGGCAGACAATACACTTGATATTATCATTCGGATGCAAGGAATGCAACAACAACCCAACAGTAGGAATATAATGGCACCAACACATATAGCAATTAAGACATTCATAAGTACTGTTCCCCAATTTCCAAACCAATTTGGGAAAAAGTCAGTTAATGGATTCTGTCCTGGTTTTGTAAGTCAGAAACTTGTAGGATCTCTAGATGACTGTCATTGTCATGTTCGTTATCTGGAATGAGCGAACAACACTCCTCCTGGATAAGAGCACAAGTACCTCCTTTCGCTGCTAGGGTGAAATAGAGTGCCATACGATTCTGCAACACTACAGTCCTCATTGCAGTTAACTCATCCGTCACCAATTCTAGCGCAGAAAAAGTTGCATTGCTCAGAGTTTCTAACAGTTTTGACAGTTTTCTGAGCTCCCAAATGGATTTTACTGTCCCATACGCTGGAAGAATACCAGCCCAGGAAATAACATCATCGCCCAAGTCCATGTGTGATAGCCCCTTGCTGCTACTATGGGCCAAATCGTGATGATAGATCCAGGATGCATCAACGTTACCTACTGGATTAACAGGTTTATTAACAGCACGTACATTTCGTATTTTACCTTGGGGAAGAGAAAATGTATGTCTTATAGCTGGTGCTAAATAACCCAAAAAGCAACTGCCTGACCAATTCCTTGGTAACCATTTGTATGCTTTTCTACCACAGATGAAATAATCATTTACTTTGTGTAATATTGATTGGAACAGAGTGATTTCCTTTATCTTGCAGCCCTTTAAACAAAAGATCATACACAGATAACATTTTTTCAAAGAAACTTGTGTCATTAACAAGCCCTGTACTATTAACAAGCACTCTTATAGGCTTGAAACTCGTTGCACAGTGCCCATCTATTGTACAGTTATGAATTATTGTTACATTACACTGACTCCATCCAACCTTAATCTTGCCTAATCTTTGAAAGCTTACAGTTCCATTCTGGCGACCCATGAGGGGTAATGCTATTTTGTCCTTTAAGGCTACATTTGAAGTTTCAAATAGTAAATTAGTCCATGTATCATTTGCCCCCAAAGGGACTGTACCTAACATTAGACCACCATGTACAGTAGGGATAGCCGTGCATATCCAACCATTTGAAACATTAAAAGATAGAGCATATGCATACTTAATAGCTTGGTACGTATTAAAAGGCGGATGCCAAGCCGTATTCTCTCTCTTTACTTGGCTAGTCTTGTTTGAAAATAAAACGCCAAAACAGAAAAGTAACAATCACACTTATTAACAACAAAATTATTTTGGAATGCTTTTGTGGGAAGGGCTGCTCCCTTCCGGTATTTTTCTGCATTGCTACAATAGTCAGTTACTCATACAAAACAAGATTACTACTAATCAGTGTTCCTCAGGGGAACTCAAGTTTTTGTCCAGTTCAAACTGTTTTACCAGTTTACAGTGTGTCAGATGGATCCATGATGTTCGTTCTTTGATTCGGATTGCTGTAGGTGTTGCGATCAAAACCTGGTATGGACCTTCCCACTTAGGCGAGGCCCAGGTTTTCCTCTTGACAATTTTAATCCAAACCCAGTTCCTGGGTTTCACTTCCAGGATCCTGTTATTCTTCTGATCTGAAAAGCAATCATTCGTTAAAGAGGTGTTAGTCCTGGTCAGCAATTTCCTCATGTAATCTGCTATCTCTTCACCCCCCTCACGTTCCGCAAGCAAAAGATTTTGCCACTGCGGGCGTAATAAGGTCTCCCGTATAATAGTTCAAATGGTGTGACCCCTTTTGAGGTGGGAGTGGTACGCATGGACAGGAGTGCCAGAGGTAAGCAGTTTATCCAAGACTGATGTATCTCGGCCATGAGTTTACGTAACTTGCCTTTGAGAATGCCATTATGGCGTTCAGCCAACCCTGCTGACTGTGGGTGGTAGGCACAATGGTGTTTTAACTCGATCTGAAAAACGGCGGCCAGCTTTTGAATAACTTGGCTTACGAAATGTGTGCCATTATCAGAATAGATGCGTGTAGGTAGCCCAAAATGAGGGATAATGTTATTTGTAAGGGCCTTGGCTACCGACAGTGCATCTGGGTGTGCTACCGGAAAAGCTTCAACCCATTTTGTAAAAGCGTCAATAATGACTAACACAAATCGCTTCTGTTGAACAGGAGTTAGTTCAATAAAATCCATGCAGATTGTGTGAAATGGATACGGAGGCAGCGGAAAAGCTGCTGGGGTGATCCGCACCCCACCACCATGGTATCGTGCACAAAGCAGGCACGATAAACAAAATCGTTTAGCGTATGCTATAAAGCCCTTGGTCCAGAAAATTTGCTGGATCATTTGAACCATAGCAGCAAGGCCCAGATGAGATGGGCCATGCGTCACTAATGAGGCATACCTAAAAAGGTTCGTTGGCAAGACATACTTATCATTTGGACCTACAAAAACTCCCTGCTTTTGAATAGCCCCATATTTAATCCATCGCTGTTTTTCCTGAACTGTACTAAGTTCCTGCATTACCTGTAAAGTTTGTAGATCAAATTTATCTGTAGGGTGAAGTTCCTTCTGTATGGTCTCGAGTGCAAAGGTAGAGGTTAAGGCTACACTTTTTGCAGTTTTGTCAGCCAGTGCATTTCCAAGTGATACTGGATCCTTGGCATTCGTGTGCGCTCCGCACTTTCAGATGGCCAGTCCCCGTGGCAGTTGGACAGCTTGTAAGAGGCTAAGGATTAAATCCTTGTGGGTTATTTCCTTTCCTGAGGCCGTAACCATTCCCCTATTTTTCCATTGCTGTGCAAAGACATGGACCCTGGAAAAAGCATACTGACTATCTGTGTAGATAGTAACTGCCTTATCCTTGGAGATGGTGCATGCTCTGGACAAAGCAATCAATTTGGCCGCTTGTGCAGACAGGTTCCTGGGGAGGGGTTTTGCCTCCAGTACCTTAGTCTCAGTTGTGACTGCATACCCCACTTGTGTAATACCTGCCTCATTCTTACGTGCTGACCCATCTACAAACAGGGTCCAATCTAAATTTGCCAAAGGTTGGTCCTTAAGGTCTGGTCTTGGTAAGACATTAGAGTGTATTAAATCTAAACACACGTGAGGGGCACCATCGTCAGCTGTAGGTAACAGCGTGGCTGGATTGAGTGGTGCATCGCTCAATGGTCATGTGTGGTTGTGATAGTAACGTTGTCATGCAGGATAAGTGTCTGCTAGGAGAGAGAAAGGTAACTTTATCCTGTAGTAGTATTACCGCGACGGAGTGCGGTACTCGCAAGGTAAGGTCATGAAACAAAACTAGGGTTGCAGACGCTTGCACAGCCTGTGCGGCTGCGACTACCACTTGTACATAGTGTGGCAAAGATCGTGCCACTGTGTCCAATTTACTGGAATAAAAAGCTAATGGTCTTAACTTATCCCCATAAGTTTGCAACAGAACTGATGTCATAAAGCCCTGCTTACAATCTACTGTCTGAACAAAGGGTTTTGTTTGGTCAGGGAAGCTAAGTGTTGCAGATCCTACTATCAACTGTTTTACCCTAGTAAATGCCTGTATTGCCTTATCCGTCCATTGCAGTGTGTCATGTGCTGCCATGGGAAGTGCGAAAATAAATTCTGAAAGTGGACTTACTTCCTCTGCATAGTTGGGAATCCAACTACGACAAAAATTTGTTATTCCTAAAAATGACAACATTTCTTTTTTTGTGTTGGGCATTGGTGCCTGTAAAATGGCTTCTTTTCTACAGTTATCTAGTTGTCTACCAGCGATTGAAATGGTATAGCCTAGATACCGTACTTCAGTTTTACAAAATTGTAATTTAGATTTATTTACCTTATGTCCCTCTTTCGCCAAAAAATGCAATAACCGAATAGTTTCGGACTCACAGACAGCCTCCGTGGGTGCAGCCAGTAAGATGTCGTCCACGTACAATAGTAGATGACAGCCATGCTCTGGTTGAAACTGTGCCAGGTTTGTCGACATTTCTTGCGAAAAGATTGTAGGCTTTCACAATATCCCTGCGGCAGTCGTGTGTATGTGTACCACTTGCTCATAAACGTAAAGGCGAACCAAAACCTACTATCTTCCTGTAGGGGAATAGAAAAGAACGCGTTACTAATGTCAATAACAGAAAAATACTTATCCGTGGGAAGGATATCATGTAACAAAACAGATGGATCTGGGACCATAGGAGCTCTTGGCACTACAGCAGCATTTACAGCCTGCAGGTCCTGTACCATTCTCCATGTCCCATCTTGTTTCCTTACTGGGAACAAGGGTGTGTTACACAGTGAATCTGTGCATGGAATTAAAACCCCAGCTCTCAGTAGAGCCGTGATCACTGGTAGAATGCCGCCTTCTGCCTTTTTACTTGATGGATACTGACGCTTATGAGGTCTAAAATCGGATTTTGGAGTTATTTTAACCTGTCCTGCTGTTTTTATTAGCCCAATGTCGTGTTGTCCACGGGACCATAAGGAGTCTGGCACTGATTGTAACTTTAATTCTTCTTGCGGGGTTAGGAGACAGTCAGAATGGCCCTCCCCCGGGTGGCGTTAGCCTATCTTCGTGGAGGTGCACTGTTGGTCTAGCCTGGGTGACCCAATTTAGTCTTTGTACCTGAATTCCTTTACATGCCAATTGTTCCGGTGTCATTTTGGCCCATTCAGTAACTTTCCTCCCCACCAGATACCATGCCATTTGTTCTTCCCTTGTTACAGAGACATGTGCAATAGAATTATTGCGAAAAAGTAACTGCATATCTTTTGTAAGACTGCATGTAACTGCAGAATTTCCTAATTTATCCCAATAGAGATTTTGTAACAGGATTTTTGTGACCGTATGTTTAAAAAATTGCTCCTCATATTTGTCGTCTGGTCCCACATACTTTCTGTAATACATTGTACAGTGTAGTTGTTTAGCTACCACTGGCGGTTGTGTGCCATATTTGCTTAAGGCCAAATTAGTTAGCTCATTTACTACATTTTGTGGTCCAGTTTCAACAAGATCATTACTGTACCAGTAGTGTAAATCACCCTGCCCCACTTGTAACATAACATCTTGAATTTCTACTCGTTTGGCTAGAATCCCTGATGCAGTCGGTACAGCTGCTATGCCAAACACGTGCATTAAATCTCTTCCTAATAAGTTTACAGGGCAAATGTTGGAGATAATGACTCGAAACCTGATAGTTTGGTTAGTTTCAGGGTCCGTGAACCATAAAGGTTTAGATAATGGTTCCTTATAAATGCGGCCATTTGCAGCCTTGACTAACACATAGTCATCAGAAGTTACATCGGATGGCACTGCAGAGTTTTTTAGCAGGGTCCTGGAGGCCCCTGAATCACACAAAAATTCTACATCCTTACCCTCTACTTGGTGTGATTATAGGTTTTGCCTCTAGCTGCATAGTTACAGCCAGCGCGGTTAAATTAACAACCTGATATTCACCTTCTTCTGAAAAATCAGTCATTTCATTTTCCCATCCTGCACATTCACCCTTACCTTCCTCGTTTGCGTCCTCAAAATCTTCCTCTTCACTCTGTCTTATTGACTCTGACCAATCAGCCTCTTTATCCGGGTCTGATTCACCTCCACCACCATCATATAGTCATGCTGACCCGTGATCCGGGGTCGTTTTAGTTTGTTCAGAAGACCGGCAATCCCTCGCAAAATGTCCCTTTTTACCACATTTGAAGCATTCTCCTCTTTTTTGTCTGCCTTCATAATCTTCGGAATGTCCCACATTCCCTCTTCCTCTACCCCTGCCTCTGCCCCTTCCTCTACCCCTGTTAGTTGGACCTTGCAGTAGCATAAGTGTCCCATCTTCGCTCACCGTAAAGGTTTGAGCTTGTTTTTTTTTCTTTTCTTCAAAATATTTTTCTGCATGTCTTGCATACTCCAGTAGGGGCTGCAGACGTGCCGTCCGATGGTCTATCATATGCTTTTGGACAAAGTTGCTAATAGCACTTTTACATCCTTTTAAAAAGGCATTTTTTAGTTGTTGTTAATATGAGGAGTCTTTTGACTGATCTATTTCTTTTTGCATACCACTATGGTTATCAAAGCACTGGGTAAGTCTGCAAATAGTTGTCTACTTTTTCATCGTCTGCTTGTACACATCTATTGATACAGGGCCAGTCTGCCCTAGGCTTCCATTTATCCAAAATACGGGCTAGTAAATCCTTGACCTGCTTTTGGTATGAGTCCGAATTGTGGGCAAGTGGCTTATTATCTCCTCTGGTTATGGGATCCCAGTCCCCACAGACCAAGTGCCAGTCGGGACCCAAAATTTGTCGAACTACTTGTTCCAACTCTACGGCATTTAGCTTATAACTTTCTATCATGCCTGCGACATCTTCACAAAACTTGGTCATATCTAACCTAGGGTGTGGTATTCCTTCTACGGCTTTTCGAATGTCTTCCCGCGTCCAGGGTCGATAAACTAAAATGGTGGGACCCTGTCCAAACGTACCCGCTTGCGGATTTGCTACTTCTATGAGGGGATACTCTGTAGACGCCGAATTGACTTCGGTTTCCCTTTGTTTCCATTCTGATTTGTCTATACTACGGGTTCGTAGGTCCAGAGTGTCATCCGCCTGCTTTTGTAAAACTACGGGAGGTATGGTTTTGCTTTGGCTCACTTCTTCACTTTTCTGATACTGAGGTGGACTCTGGTTTTAAGGGTTTCTGGGTCTGGATATAAGGGTGGGACCGTCGCCTTGCGACAGATGGCAGATGTTTCATTATCGTCCTTTTGGATGAAAAATGTATCTTTTGCACTCGAGTCACCAGTTTTTTTTGTTTTGAAGCTGTTCTCTATATTTTTTATTAGCTTCCTCTAACCACTTCTGAGTCTGGGGAAATCCTATTCTCTTTTGATCTTTAACCTTATTTCCTGCATCCTTACGTAAACTTTTTACCAAATTTTGACATTCTAATTTGTTTAGATTTCCACTAAACTCATAATCCTTTTTCCATTTTTTTAGAAATTTTAAATTCTTTGTATGTAGGTTGAACATATATTGTTCATCCTCGGTCCTTTTGTTTGAGCGGTCGCTGCAACTACAGCAACTACTCCCTGATCCCATTTTTCTAATCTGAGAGAAAAATTAGTTTCCTTTTCCTGAGATCTCTACCGTTCTTTTGTAAAATAAAACCAAAAGACAATTCCCTTTTGACTAGTCCCTTTGTTCTTTTAAAAAGAGAACAATACAAAAAGAAAGAAAAAAAATGTTACGCTTACCTTTCTGCGGTTCTTCCGCCCCGTTCGTCACCGTCCCACGGATCGAATCTAAGCGTGACTGGCCTCTACTTACGACTTCTTCGTCTGAGGTCTTTCCATTCAAGGGAGCCCGAGATTCGTTCTCCCCTACCTGTACAGGTTTTTCAGTCCCTCTTATGCGATTCGTACCGTGAAGAGGTGGCCCCACGGTCTTGGGCACCAGAAATGTCAAAAGATTTTAATACTCTTAACATATACTGGAAGAATCACGCAGATAAAAATAAGCAAAAAGGTTTATTTTACATGCATGGAGACATGCTACAAAGTACATGGTATGTCAGCAGTCTAATTTCTGTACACTTCACATGGGTTTTTATACCCTTCTCAGCACGTACACAGTAACTGGTTACCAGACAAGGAGTTTCAGTCAAGGCTATAAATTCACATACTGGAGCCTTGGATGGTCAGAGGTCAGTCACAAGATAAGCTTGTGCCTGGACCAAGGTAACATCTGTACATTCCTCTTTGGTCAGCAAATTCTTTGCAAGAAAAACAGCTTATTTTAACTTGCTTCTGTGCTTGCAATGCAATTTCACATTTTAACCCTTACTATACATGATACAAAGATGTTGAACACAAAGATTCTTACTACAATATATATATATAGATATAGATATAGATATAGATATAGATATAGATATAGATATATATAGATATATAGATAGATATAGATATATATACACACACACAGTTTTTTTTTATACTGCCATGGTTAGAATCTAGGCTAGTCTCATTTGAATCCTTGGTATGTCTGAGATTGATTTTATTGAGGATTGAGAAGAGTATAGCTAAAGAAAAAATAAGAGCAGATTGCTGAGAGAGGGTAGCTCTGGTGGGGTTTTCAGCTGAGTCTAGAATATTAACAGCTATTAAAATAAGGATAATTCAAGGGAATTTCAAATATATGTTGACCATTAGAATCACTCAGAGGAGTGTGGAAATGATAGGGGAAATAGAATGGAAAGGCAGTTTGCAAAGGAACAATGGGAAGAAATCTGTAAGCCTCCCAGCTATGCTTCAAAGTCCAGAAGATTTAGGCTGTTTGCATGAAAGTCTTTATATAGGTATTTTTGTACCCCAGGTACACTTCAGATGATTCTTTGATAAACAGCAAATGTTGGAGGTGAGATTGGGAAGAGGAAGATAATTAGGAACATTGTTTAGGAGGCAAATTTAAAAAATTCTTTGCAGTGTACTTTGATAGAAATGCAGAAACATATAGATGTAAGTATGGAAGTGATTTTTTGCTTGCTTTAGGATCTAAATTGCTTAGACATAGTAGAAATCAAAATGTGAATCAGCAGTAACTGAAGCATTGAATATTGTAAATAAAATAATGAAATGGAGGTAATATTTTGGAAAAATGAAGGAGCAAATTTCATGGAAACAAATGGAATTTGTGGGAACAAGTTAAGTTTAAGGGAAGGCAGGAGTTCTGCAAATTTGTGTAATGGACTGAATGAAAAATTTTAACAAGAAAATGTTTCCTGTATGACAGTAATAACAGTAACTGTTATTGCAGTTTCATTTGTGTTGATGTATGTAAACTCTTGTTATGGATTAAAATATAATCTAATAAAAATGTTATAAAACCATGCTATTTCAGTCTGTAGGGGAACCACCAATCCCTGATTTACCCTTTGAATGATGCAGGCTTTAAACTCTCTACCCCGGCAATTCAGTCCACCATTGTTTCCAAATCTTGGGTTAAGTTCTATTTTCCATCCGTAAAACACTAGAACCAAGGGATAAAATAAACCAACTAAAACAAAGCCCTCAGGGTACTATACCAGTGTAGTAGCCAAATACATGACAAATACACAATAAATTAAAATTGCAGAACAATTATTTTTAAGTGCTTTCATTCTTTACTTGATAGAACTACTTCAGAAAATATGTATTAAAAGCACAGCACTTTTAAATCACAATAAAGGAAATGACATCATTAATACACCATCAAATAAGGTGTTTCAGTTAATAAGTTATTTAAATTTTCTGCCAAAATTGTTAAAACAACTTATTAAACCATTGAATAATATGTATATATATATATATATATATATATATATATATATATATATATATATATATATATATATATATAAATTTAGAGTTACAAGCTATTTTTCACAGCTGGGAGGGGAATAAAAATAACATATAGCAATCAGTGTGAGTGGGACACGGGCTATATAAAGTGCTATAGCAAGGGTAACCTTAATTTTAGAATAAAGTAAAAACATGCCACCGAACACTAAGGACCAGTTTTACCAAATACAAAACTAAGCGAGAACAGAGTATAAACTGTCACCACAGTGAAGGTTGTAAGATCCAATTTAGTGATAAAACAACAAAATCATTAGACTCCATATCAAATTTAAACAACTAAGAGCCAATCAGGTCAGAGATAATTCTAACATGATTCGCTCTTAGTTTAAAGTTGATAGTGCTTTAGCAATGACAGGATCTGAAGAAGGTTGCTGCCAAAAGTGTTTGTCCTGTATTTTATAGCTTCTTTTTTATTCTGAATTCGTGAAGTCTAAAGATTTTGTTTTGTCGTTAAATTGGATCTTTTGACCTTCACTGTGGTGACAGTTTATACTCTGTTCTCATTTAATTTTAGAATATGTAAAGCCTGAGGATGCAGCCACTGATTTAGGGAACTTCTGTGTAGAGAAACAATGTGAATACTTTGTGTATATTTTGAAAGCTGATGATTGGGAGGGTGAAAATCTATTTAGTATGGATGTTTTTAGTCAAGCAAAATGTCTTGAAAAAAATGTGATCTAGGTTCAAATGGAAGGGAGTAGAAGCAGTTGCGTAAGAGGTCAAACTGCCAAACAGTAGCTTGTGCATGTCTGCTAAATGTTCTAAGTACGCATCCAAAAGGATTGTCATGTGTAAAGAATAATACCTTTCTATCATAATAGCTGCTCTGTCTATATTATCATGGAATGTTAATCACCTTATAGGTGTAGACAAAAAGCAAAAACTGTGAATTATATTTTAAGGTGCAAATATCAATATTGTAGGAAATACAGTTGGATGGAAATGAGTGTGTGACTTGTGCATTCAAAGGAATATCAAGGACTCAGGAAAAGGGATGGTGCAGTTGTGTAAAATCTTTACTATAACAGTAGATGTCTTTCTCCTCACTTTTTCAGTATTCTAAACGGAAGTAATGTCCCACCCAGTTCAGACCGCTCTGCCAGTATACAAAAGCCTAATGGTCTTGTGTACACCGAATGTCACACTTTTGCTCCCCCGCACTGAAAGTAGGGCATAAAAGGGATGTACGGGCGCAACTATCAGTACTGAATTTCCCCAGAAGAGAACATTCTCTACAGGACAAAAGGAGTTCATTCACATCCAGAAGGAAAACATGCAGAGGAAAAAGGGGAATCTTCAGCCAGGAGGGAATCTAAAACAAAAACCAGAACAAACAAGAGGAGGTGGAAGGAGGGGTTGAATACTGTTGCAACATTCTAAACAGAAGGGTAAAGTAAAAAAAGCTCAAAAAACAGAATCAGAATTGGAAGGCTAAGAAGAGCCCTCAGCAGACCTATATAAAATGCCTTCAAAACCATATCCAATTTATAATGCTTAATAAAGGCATGCACTGAAGACCAAGTAGCAGCTTCAGGGATGGAACTGGTGTCCAACCCCTTGAAAAAGGCAACAGCCCTAGTGGAATGAGCTCTAACAGAATTAGACAGAGATTTGCCATGAAAAGTATAACAAAGTGAAATGGCCTTGGATGTCCAGGAGGAGATGGTTTGCTTAGAAACAGCCAAACCCAATGTCCTGTGATAAAAGAAAACAAAAACCTGATTAGACTTACGAAGGGCCTTCATTTTATCCAAGTAGTACCTGAGCTGTCTATGCAAATCCATGGTATGTAGTACCCTTTCACTAGGAGACTGAGGAGAAGGGAAAAAGGAAGGGAATTGTACTGACTGTTTCAAGGACAACTGCTGTACTGCCTTAGGCATAAAAGAAAGATTAGTACAACGGGGCACTCTGTCTCTGTGAAAAAAAAAAGGAGCCATGGACATAAGGGCCTGGAGCTCGGAAACCCACCAAGCCGATCTAAGAGCCAGCAACAGAACAGTCTTTCAGGTACAGTGTTGCAAAGAAGCTGAATTTAACTTGCCTTATAAATAAGTGGATAGTACTGCTATTGTAATGGTCTGATGAAGTGGGAGAAAGTCCCATGAACGCGCTTACCTACTGCATTTTCGTAATAAAGCTGTGTTTTTATCCTACAATACTTGCTTAAGGAGAACATTTTTTGCTCAAGGAGAACATTTTTCAAAGAATTATTTGGTATAGCAAGTTTCTGCTTGGTATATGTTCCCTGAACTTTTGTGTGCAAAGCATAAAGAAACCTCACCTTCCAAGGAAAATAAGGGGCGCCTGTCTTCCACACCAGATTTCATGGCACTCTGGACTAGAAGAGAGGAAGCTGCAAAAATATCTGAGTAACACCCCACCTATGGACAATGTCCTGAAACATGTTTCTGTGACGCATCCATTCGTGAGCCTGTGTTTTGGACCTGCTTAGATATTCTGCCACGTTGTGCTCTGAAGGAATGTATACTGCCTGAAAAGTTTATCAATAACTGAGTGCCACCTCTCAAGCCTGAAGAGCAGGTAAGATTTTGTGCCTGCCTGCTTGTTGACATACACAATCACTGTAGTGTTGTCTGTGTACACTTTCAAGGGGCTTGGAGAGTACATGGGGTGAAAAACTTGAAGGGCCAGAATTGAAGCAGAGAATCCCATCTCCATGATGTTGATATAGTTTGACTTCTGATGGGGAGCTCAGAGATCCTGAACTGTCAGGTGGCCAAAAAGAAGACCTCCACCCCATGTCTGTGGCATTAGTGAACAGTTCTTGAGAAGGGACTGGAGGCTTAAAGGGCCAGCCTTGGTTGAGAGCAAACTGTTTAATCCATCACTCAAATTCCTTCTTTAGATAGGGAAGGAGAAGTACACTGAAATCCAGAGGGTGGCAGTGCTGCAGTCAAACTGACTTTGAGATACCACTGAAGCTTCTGCATATGCAGTCTGGCAAGAGGGAGCATTGGAATAGAAGAGGCCAAGAATGCTGGGGCCAGAAGACTCTCCCTGGGTGGCACGGCAGTTGAAGGAAGAAGAGACTGAAAGAAGGCGGTCAGTAATAAAACTTTTGGAAGTGGATGCGAGACCAACTTTGCCACTGTCAGAATCCTGCATCCCAGATCCACATCATTCTGAAAGAAAGTTAGGATGGACTTTTGGAAGTTGATTGTGAACCCCAGACATTAAAGAAGAGAGATGAACTCCAGATCCTGTAACAGGTGACTGGGAGAAGGTGGCTGAAGTAACAGGTCATCTAGGTAAGGAAAAATCTGAATGCCTTGGAGTGTGCAGAAAGCAATCACAGGAGCCACACATTTTATGAATACCTTTGGGGCAGTAAAGAGGTCAAAGGGCAAAGCAGAGAACTGAAAATGAAAGGAAGATACAGAGAAACGTAACTTCCCGAAAAGACTGAATAGGGATATGAAGATGAGTATCTTTCAGATCCAAAGACACCAATAAGGTATGTAGCAGTAAAGGGGGAAACAGGGTTTTGAAGAGCAACCCTCGAAAAAGAAGGGACCTTGAGAAAGGTGTTGAGCCGGGAGAGAGCCAAAATAGGTCTCCAAGTGCCCTCCTTTTTAGGAACCAGGAACATCTGGAAATGAAACCCTTTCCCACTTGGGAAGGGGGGACATGTTGAATGGCTCCTTCATTAACTAGGGACCCTAGAACCTCCTTGAAATGAGGAAGTTGCTCTAAAAGAGGTTGAGGAAAAAGGTGGGAGAAACTTCCATACCATGAAGCAACACTGACAAGATGTAGAAAGAACCCAATAGCCTGAAATGATGAAATGTCAGTTTGCAAGACAGAAGAAAAGCTGAAGGGACAAAAGAACCAGGCCTAAAAGAAGGGAGATTGTCAAAGAAAAGCAGGCTTATCAAATAAAGGAGACATCTGGGCCACAAAAATCTGAGAGGGCTTAGGAGAAGGGGGCCTATCTACCAACCTTCCTACCCTTGGAGGCCTGGCAGGATTACCTGCGAACAGAATCAGATCCAGGAGGATACTTCTTCAGGAACTTGGAGATAGGAGAGACAAAAATATGTTTAAGATCCTTCAATGCTTTGCCTTTCTCTTGAAGAGACTTAAATATGTCAGCAGCAGCAGTCACAAAAATGCTTATTATCCAAAGGAGCATCCAACAATTTGTCCTTATTGTGATACGGCAGAGACTGATGATGAAGCCAAGAATAACTTCTTGTGACAGACTCTAAAACCACAGCACTGGAAGAGGCATCATCAGTGTCATAACTGCAATTAATAGAGTGACAAGCCATGTGGGAAGCAGAACCTAAAATAGATGAGGCAGAGGATTTGCCCTCAGAATCAGGGAGGTCAGAAATAACCTGACTAGCCTGAGCAATGAAGGCCAGAGCATACCTGGTCATGTGGGTCTGGTAATTAACAGCCCTGAAGGCTAAAGTAGAAGCAGTGTAAACTTTCTTACCAGTCCTCTCCATTGCCCTTCTAGCCTTATCAGAAGGCAAAAGTTTGGAGAGGGCAAGAGCTCAGAAGGTTTGTCAGAAGAGACTTGACACCACAGCAGAAGGACATTTAAACAAATCCTGATAATCCGCAGGAACCTTAGAACCTCTAAAGTTTCTTAGGAGTAGGAGGCTGAGAATTTGGAGACTTGGAAGCAGCAATGAAAGTGTCTAACAAGACAGCTAACACAGGAGGAACTGCCAGTGGTTTAGGAGTATCCACTTGAAGCAACTCGTAATACCTTCTCTGAATATCAGACACTTGAGAAGAATCCCACTTAAAGAAGTCCATCATCCTAGCAATTGTGTCCTCAAAGGATAGTTCATCAAAAGGAGACTCGGGACTAACAGACTCATGTTCATCAGAACCCTAAGCCAAAGGCGAAGGCATCGGTGAAGAATAGGGCAAACAACCCTCATCAGACACTGAATTTACATCTGAGGAATTTGGTTCCCTAAGCTGTTTAAAAGGGGTAGAGATCCAAGGAGGAGCAGGTGCCAAAACACCTTGGGGGGGCTTTAGGGCAGTCAAGGTAGAAAACAAGCCCTGAGTAAAATCTTGCCATTCACTTTGAGTATCCTTAAGATGGACCAAAGCCTGCTTCATTTTTTTACTTTTCTTGGAAGGAACATCAGCCCTAACAAATACTGGAGGTTCCAAACCTTAGGAGGATTCAGTAAAAGAACCTGGAACATCCTCCCTGACCAATATTTGTGGAATCCCTCTAGGATCCTCTGAGATAATCAACCACAGTTCCCCCTTGATCTCTGGAGCAGACGCTTGCAAAAACTTAGAGGACGTGCGAAAATGCGGATCCATGCCAACCTCCAAAGGGGTCACTGCAATGGGATCCAATGTGGACAACGAATGACCTACAGAGCTACATATTACCTGCTTGTAGAGGGGACATACAGTCAAGGCTGGTCAGCTGAAGAATCTATCCGAGACTACTTGAACTCCTCTTTACCTAGCGGGAGTATCATGAGGTTAAAGTATTCTGCCTTGGTACCCAGGGCTAACTGTTTAAGCTGTTGGATTTTAAGATAAATGGCCATGGAAGACAAACTGCTTGTGTGTGTCTTCGACACAAACACTTTCCAGATACTACAATAGAACCGGGAAGCACCCAAACAAAAAAGTCACTGTGATGATCCTTATGGAGAATCTGCCTCCCACTCCCACATTGACATTTTCCCTTCTTGGATGACATGAACTCTAGATAGCAAAATAAAATACAAAACCAAGAAAAAAAAACAAACAAAAAAAAAAAACTATGAGGCACTTACCATGTGTCTAAGCATTCAGTACAGCAGCAAGGCATTCAGACCAACTAGCAATAATGGCATTCATACTAGTGGCAAAGAAGTTCTGGGTGGTGCTGTGCATGCATCATCCCTTTTATGCCCTGTGTTCTGTGTGGTGAGCATAAGTGTGACGTATGGTGCATACAAGATCATTATGCTTCTGTATACTGGCTGAGCTTTAGGCTAACCTGGACCCGAGATCCCTTCTGTTTAGAATAATGCAACAGTGATATAGAAAGATATTTAATACTAATTGGTACAGGAACTCTAATAGTGATAGAAGAGGAGAAAAAAGAGAGTATAAATATAATTTGTGTGGTGGTCAGAGAAGCGGAAATTATTCTAAGAAATTAAGTCCACACCAGAATGGAGAAAAAAGATTTTACCAATAGGAATGATTACAATACAAGCAGACGTATAGAAATTAGGTAAGAGGGGACAGGAATTTACTGGCGGAGTGGCAAACAAAAACAGCGTATTGGGATCAAAGAAATGGAGAGGGAAGGTAATATATTGTGACAAATTCAAATGGAAGTTTAGACTGCAGGTTAGAGACTGCCTTCCCTACTAGGGATTGATAAGAGTATATTCAAAAACAAGGAGATTAGGGGAGTAGTGCTAAGTGAAAGACCAGCTGTGGTAGAGCTTTTTTGTTGAGTCTAGAACAATTAAGTGGATATTAGTAAGGCATGCAAAATGTTACATAATTATGAAAATCAATCAGAGACTGTTAGAAAAGATTCGGAAGAGAGACTAGAAAGGCAGTTTATAATCCAGCAATAGGCTGGACATCTTTACGGCTCCCAAGTATGAAACAGACTCCAGAAAGTTTAAGATTTTTAGTGAAATATTTTACATAGGTGTTTCATACATGAAACAGACTTCAGAGAATTATTCCTTTGGTAGATATCAAATGCCAAAGGTGTGACAAGATAGGTGGAGGTAACTGGGAACATTTTTTTCAGGGGATTGTAATGAGTTGGCTGGTTTTAAAAATTCCCAGCGAACAACTTTGTCAAAAATGTTAGGGTAGTAAATGGCTGTAACTAAGAAAATTATTAGTTTGAACTGGGACTAGGATTTGAATTGAACATAACGCATTACTAAATTTAATGCTATTGTCTGCCAAAAAAATGTACTAGAAATTAAACTCTTAACCAGTTGTAATGGAGGTACTGAATATTGTAAAGGATAAAAGAACTGAAGATGATGGGATCCTTTGAAAAAGGGAGGAGCAAATTGCATAGAAATAAATGGAATTTATGGGAACAATGCATGTTGGCCGGCATGGTGCAGCAGTTAGCTTTGTTGCCTCACAGCAAGAGATTCTCCAGTTCGATTCTCAGCTGGAGCTCATTCTCTGTGGAGTCTGCATGTCCTCCTGCAGTCGAATGAGTTTTAAAGACATGCAGATAGGTGCATGTGTGTATGTGTGTGCCTTCTGTGAAGGCTAGGCTCTGGGCTGGCAACTCAACACCATAAAAACACCACTGCCAATCAATCTCCAGACCAGTAATCCGCTGTGGCAACCCCTAACCAGGAAAAGCCAAAATACATGGCTTTTGTGGGAACAATGCATGCAAAATAATGTTCAGGAGCAGAAGTGATATTTAAGGGAAGGCACGTATTGAGCAATTTATGTAATGCTGGAGTTCAGTGATTGTTAAAAGGAAAAAGTGCACTGCAGGAAATTAATGAAAATATCACTGTGATTTGTTTTCTATCAATGTATGTGTACCTAACTGTTCCTATATCTTTTACTTTCATTGTGTGCTTTAGTCATTATTGCTTTGAAGTTTAGTATTCAAGGAGGATAGTCATAATGCATAATTTACCGAGGTGCTTTGTTAATGTCTTCAACTGCATCTTGCCTGAGTTTTTGGTAACACAGGCTACCCAGGACCCAAGCAAACTTCTGAGAATAGTCATGTAGTTTGTCGTGGACCTCTATTGTTGTCTTCAGCTCCATTTCACTTTCCTGAGGGCCACTTTATCATGTGGTTGGGAGCAACTACAGAAAGGTAGCAAAAAGGGTGCTGCATTTTAATCCATATTGTTGTACACTTTTGGCATTTCAACTACATGGGTAAAATTAGGTGGGAGGTATTTAACTGTAGCTGTTTTGAGGGGCATAGTTTAAACAAAATAGCGCAGCACTGTGTAGGATTTCAGACTTGAAATAGAGACAGCATGCAGCTTTAATAGACAAATTGTAGTTGGTTTCAAATTATGGTCCAGACAGGTGTGCATTAGCTCCTGGAATGTGAATACAGCACAGATGTTAAAGGGATACATACAGAAAAGGACATAAGCAGGATAGGTTGAACGACTGAATGATTGGAAACCAAAGGGGAAAGAAAAAAATATGAATACTAGTGTTAGGAGCTGACCAAAGACTTGAAAAATGCAACTGGTTACAGACTGGCTTATGATCCGTGGGTACTTTGATTTTAAAACAAAGATAAGAGGCTAGGTAGAGGGAGAAGAAGCTGTTTTACATGTGGTAGGAGTTATACTCAGTTGAAGCAGACCATCACAGAAAGTAATTGTCAGCTTTGAGGAACAGACACTGGCCAAAAGGTTCACAGTACCTACGATTAGACTATTTGTTAAACTTTAAGCAAAGTAGTAGTTGTTTCCTTTTTTCAATTGGCATTTATATGGCTTTGTGAATTAGTATCTCAATGGTCATTTTGCATGCATGGTATATTAACTGAGACTTCCCGAGTTTGAGCCTAGTACATTAATTTGAATTTCTTATATATTGCTTCTGTTCCATCTTTCTGTTATACTACATAAAATGTCATTTTGTTCCTTAAAACAGTCACTGATAACTGTGTTTTAATTCCAGCAAGCAATCTTGAAAATTTATGAGTACAAGTGAAAGGACTGTTATCATTCTAACAGGAGTTGATAGGCAAATGGTTGAAATGAATAGAATAGTTTACTTTGGCATTAGCTACCAAAAGCAGAAATGCATTTCTTTATTCAGTCTTATACAACCAGCAGCTGTAATCATGTGTTTATATAGACCATCAAAAACGTGCTGTCTAGAGTCATAATTGTATAAACAGACTTTCTGGTCATTAAATTGAATTCTGTCTGTGCTTTTTTGCTGATTTGATAGCATCACAGTGGCCACTGTATGAACTCCTGAACTTACAATTCTTCTACTGACCTGTTATCATGCAGCTTTTAAGTGGAAGAAGCTTAACCATAGGCATCCGACCAACCACAGAGCTTGTGATCCCCTGGAAGACATTTTTACCATTTTGCAGCAATCCTGGCAAGTTACACGGGCTTACAAACTTGGCCTCAGCCTGTGGTGTCTTGCCAGCCTGAAGAAATGTATATCATTCCTGCTAATCATGTACTTGTTTACCAGTGGACTCTGGCAGTGCAGAGATAAGTTCCCACACACCTGACTCCACATGGAAGAGAAGTCATTACTTAGTCCTACCCTTTGCCAACCATTCTCCTCAGCACATGGCTTACTTGCTGATCCTGGGTCGTCAGATAGTCATGGCTTTATCCTGTTGTGCCGCATAGATGGTTATGTTGCATCTGTTACAAGAACAATTGATGACTGCATAGAATAGTGCTACATTTTATATAATGCTCACACCAGATAATGCCAGAGGGCAAACACCACAAGACTGTGACTGTCCTTCCACATGGAGTGGTTCTCTGACATTTGAAGTAACAGAATGGTTAAATGTGGATGTCTGAAGTAGAACCAGTGTAGTTCTAGCTGGAAGAGGATATGTTGCTATAGTGAGTTCTTCTTTCGGCTTTTCCCGGTTAGGGGTCGCCACAGTGGAACTCCAGTCCGCTAATGATTGGCAGTAGACTTTTACGGTGCTGAGGTGCCAGCTCAATGCCTAACCTTCAATGAAGGCATGCCCTACGCATGTCTTTCGAACGCCGCTCGACCGCTGGGAGGACATGCAGACTCCACACAGAAGGTGCTCCAGCCAAGAATCGAACGGGAGAACCTCTTGCTGTGAGGCGACAACACTACCGTTGCACCACCGCGGAGTACAAAACATAATTGTAATTTTCCCACACTCTGTTAGTTAAATTATGTAGATAAGGGCATGGATCAGTACCTGTGTCTGACATTCTAAAAAAAAAAAAAAATTCTGGTTAAAATCTGTTGTGTTGCTTCTGCAGGAGTTTTGTTTATTGAACTGTGTGTATGTGTGGTGGGAGGGTCCTTTGAACAAGAAAGCGCCAAGGAAGAAGGACGAAGCCACCTTTTTCTTAACACTACATAATTCTGGTCAGTAGCAACATATACTTTGTGATCTGCTTTGAGTACTGCTACATGGCAATGCAAGTTCTGTTTGTTACCCAATCACTGTTATGTGCAGTTTTGGTAAGCAGTTAAGTAACTTCATTTTCAGGCTGTGAACTACATTGGTGAGATATAATATAATTTACTTTTAGTGCTGAGCGTGTACACTAATAGCCCTAAACAGTAATCCTTTCTTATAATGACACTGTTGGTCTGGAGTTGAAATCCTTTACTCTTGATGTAAAGGATATGGTCTGCTTTGCTATGAAAATGTTTCCTTCCCTGTTCTTTCTCTATCAGAATAAATGAATTAAAAAAAAATAAAAAGGCTTATATTACTCTAACAGAACAAGCTTCAGTTTCAGAGTTATCTGTGTGTTCCTGCAGTTAATTTTGTCTGAAAAACATGAGCTGAGAAGTTAATTGTCTTTCTAATGGTTGAGAGGAATGTACCTTCTGTCTCTGCTCACACACTATTAAAGCTTTATGGACTATATGCACTTCTGAGCCAAGATTCAGAAGGCAGTTTTCACAGGCAAAGAGGAGGAGCTGAGGATATAAAAGTATATTATTAACAGATTCTAACACTGACAATATGTACAAGGTGTACCTGTCACAAGTATGTGTCAGCTGCAAGTCCAGAAAAGCAGACCAGCAAAATGAAGAGTCAGTCATTCCAAGAAAGTAGTTCTTGACCTCAGTATCAAAACTGACCAACACTGTAGACAAAACTCGTAGTTTTGTTACTGTTGAGTAACAGGATAAGTCAGTAAAGTGAAAGTAGTAGAAAAATGGCATACGACCTGCTGTCATGCTGTAGGAGCTCAGGAACCGGCACGTTAAGGAAAAGAAGGCTAAAGGAGCAGGGAAGGAGGACTGTTGTCTCAAATTTGTTATATGCCAGAGATGGGAAGTCAGCAAACTCAAAGTACTCTGGAAATCGAATTAAGACTACAAAGTACACAATTTGGTCTTTCCTTCCCAAGAATCTGTTTGAGCAGCTTCACCGGTTTGCTAATATTTATTTTATTTTTATTGCTGCCCTGAATTTTGTACCAGTCATAAATGCCTTCCAACCAGAGATTGCACTGATTCCCATTGTATTCATCCTTCTTGTCACTGCCATAAAGGATCTCTGGGAAGATTACTGGAGAGCACAGTCGGATAGAAAGATCAACAAAAGCATCTGCCTGGTCTTCGGCAGGTATAGTTTCAGAATGCTTAGGAGGAACTAACTTAAAATGTTTTGTTTTCTTACATCACTTAATGATTTACTGTTTTGAGTAAGTCCTGGCCAAAAAAAAAGTCATCAGAGGGACAGTTTTCTGTTATGGAATATCAAGGGAAGTATAGGTATTTGAAAATGTTCCATTCCACCTCCCTGATATGCACACACACACACACACACACACACACACACACACACACACGGTGTTAACACTGTTCAAGTAAGCTGATTAAAGTAAGAAGTATATATAAGGACATCACTTTATCATCAGTTGTTTTATTCAGCAGTACATAAATACTGCTATGAAAGCCTCTTATTACATAAGCGTATTAAAGGTTCAAAATAAGAGCCAAAGTAAGAAGACGCTTTAATATAGTTACTGGCAAGGAGTATCAACAGTGCCTTGAGAGCAACTTTCAAGGTACTGGATCCTTTCGACCGAATATATTTTTAAAAAGGGTAGGGGGGAAAGTATTTGCAAGTTTTATTTCATTACTTCAGTGCCAGTGAATCAGCAAAATGGAATATTCTGTTGGGGGGGGGGGGGTTGAGGGGATGTTACACAGCTCTCATAGTATACTGATACAGCGTAATGCTGATGTTTTATGTAATGAAACTGATTTATACCAAATATTACAGTAAGTAGTGGTTTACAGCTTAGAAGACGATGATTCTGTCTTGAAGAAAGCTTACTTGAAAATGCAACTACTTTTAAGTGTTCTGTACTTAAATGTGGATGTTTCTGTAGGTTATTCCATTTAGTAGGCCACACAAACATTTGCACAAATTATGCTGCGGTGAGATGGGAAAGATTTCTCAGCCTAGCTCTACAGATCTTACCTGTTCATGTAAGAGCCTTGCTTCTTTGTTATTGCTCAAGTAATTCCTAAAGGTCAGCCTTTGTTTGTGTACCCTGCCTCAAACCTGTGAGCATGGGTGTCATATTTTGTCTTCAGTACTTTACTCATTCTTTGTCACTGATAAAGATCTCTTCTGAGAATTTTGTTTTGTAATCAGTTTTTGCCTCCGGATGCCTGTCACCCACAGCCCCTTTCTGGCTAATTAGCCCATTCATTCCCCATCACCAGGATGAGGATTGACCAGCAAGAGCCATCAATTACACAGCTAATAGGGGTAATTTAAAGGAAATTATTTATTCCTGTTGTCCCACCAAATGTCTGTCTTGTAGAGCTGGAGTTGGACATACACTGGGCTTGCTCGGTTTAGTCATTCTTCTCTACCACAGGGGATGTTGCTGGCTAGCAGCCCCACCCTTGCCCTCAAGTACAGGAAGTAGTTTCCCCAGTCTGTACCAAAGAAATCTCACTTCCTTGAGTGTCTGCTACCCTCCACACCCCTTGGGAAAGGTGAGAGTGCTACAATCCTTAACTCTTTTCCCTCCTTGCATGGCTTCCTAATTGCTGAGAATGCTACTAGAACCTTTGTCACCGAGGCCGCTGTAAGGGCTTTATTTTATTTTCATTGCCTGCTATATCATTTTCCCTGTTTCTCTTCTGCAGCTTACATCTACAGTGTAATTGTTAAAAGTGAAAACTTCATGTGTTTACTGGATCATTTTTCCACTAGGGAATCTTGATAGCGGAGCTGTCGAGTTTTGTGATTTATCTTTAGTCTTGGCTTGAAAAAGAGTTTGAAAAAATGCTCCTTACATTATATGCATCCAGGCCTGTGCAGAGTTTTTTTTTTTCCTTTCAAATTTAGTATGGCGGCCATCTGAGCCAGAAAATACAGCAAGTCTGCTGGATGACAAATTCATCTCCAGTTTTAACCCCCCTCCCAGCCTTTCCCCAGGTAATGCCATCAAACATACCCCACCCCGAAACTGTCGCTAGGAAGCAGGTCCTAAATGCACTCTGTAAGGCTAAGAACACTGCATTAATGGGCCTCGATAACATCCCAGGATGCCTCATGAGTAGCCCGGAGATAACTTGGATGGACCTCTGGAGTCACTATTCAACCATAGCCACCAGAGAGGCTTTGTGTCACGTGAATGGAGGACTATAGCCCTCTGTTCAACAGGGGTCCATCAAGACACTGGGAACTACAGTCTCTTATACAAAGCCATGGAAAGAATTATCATGGATATAATTAATGACATGAGAAACCTTCAAACAATCGATCCCTCACAGTTTGGCTTTGTCAAAAGCACATAATGCCTACTCATCCTGGTGGACTTATGTGAAAAAGTCACCAAGGCAATGGATGAGGGCAAAATGGTGCATGCTCCAGTCTGGCATTGTAAACAGACTCGCACAATTAGGTATTCGCCACTGTGTGCAAAGTGCTGGATAGCCAGCTGGCTCTCATATAGGACCCAGGAAGTTAGGCTAGGGGAGACCATCTCCACAAAGAGGCTGGTCACTAATGGAGTCCCTCACGGCTCTGTGCTGGGCCCTTTCCTTTTTGATATTTACTTTTTGGAAGTCAGAGGCATCTGTCTGACCATGTTTACAGATGACTGTAAACTAGAAGCAGTGACAGAATTCCCCAGAGATACTAACATCCTACAGGAAGGACTGATGCAGACAAATGACTGGTGCCAAAGCCACGGCTTAAAACTCAATGCCAAGAAATGCGTAATAGTACCCTTTGGGGAGTCTGCAACTCTAGATAACTACTTCATTGATAACATGCCATAAGAGTGGACCCAGTAGTCTGGGATTTGGAGACATAAGTGGGTAGTAACCTGGCTTTCAAACAACATGTGTCTTAAAAAAGGAAATTGTTCTTATATTGCTCAGCTTACAGGCAAGGGCATTGCATATAGTGGCCCTCATCAAGCCCATCATTGAGTACAAAGTCCCCTTCACTATAAGAATACAGTGTGTAAACAACATGTGCCATGCAGATTGCCCCAAAGCTCTGTCTCTGTTTTCTACAGACTGTTGAGAGGCAATCTGTGCCTGGCATACAAGACATCCTAAGATACCGCTGTGATGGACCCCTCTGCACATCCACAAAACCAGTAGCATTAAAAGTACCCTGTCTAGGGACTTGAACTTTGCTTTTGAGGTAAATAGGACTTGAGAGGTGGACAGGTATGTTTATCAGTGAATTCCCCTCTTCTGGATTAGGCTTAACCGTCCATGTGATGAAGCAGAGTTCTTCCCTAACCCTATTCAAGTGTAACCTGGACCAGTAAATGGAAATTTGGAAATTCACCCCAGATCTAGCACCTACATCTCTAATGGACAGAGGCAGTTTGTAAATCGTACCCTGTCTTATGTGTTCCCTTTAAAATAACCTCCAAGTCTCCAAACACTTTTTGGATACAAGTGGGATGCATGGCTATGTTTATAAAGCCCCAGTGGCTGGTTAGGTTCACAGGTGTACACTAGGCTATCAGTAAAGAAAACAGACAGGAAGAACTAGTTTTGTTCTAATTGCTTCAGTGTATTTTGGGTGTTGGCTTTTAGGGTTCAGACTGAGGTAGTAGTAAATCGTACCCTGTCTTATGTGTTCCCTTTAAAATAACCTCCAAGTCTCCAAACACTTTTTGGATACAAGTGGGATGCATGGCTATGTTTATAAAGCCCCAGTGGCTGGTTAGGTTCACAGGTGTACACTAGGCTATCAGTAAAGAAAACAGACAGGAAGAACTAGTTTTGTTCTAATTGCTTCAGTGTATTTTGGGTGTTGGCTTTTAGGGTTCAGACTGAGGTAGTAGTAAATGGGGCTTTTATATAGTCTGCTAAGGCCATATGTCTGCTCTCCTGTACATCAGATATTCAACAGTTAATGTCTTCATTTCATACCTAAATCTCACACAGCTCTGTTTCTTATCTGATTGAACAGATAAAATTCTGTGGAACAGAGACTTTTATGAGGTTCCTGCTGAAATAAATATGTAGTGGCTTGTACAGATGAGCAACAGAAGGAATGCTTTTAGCATCTGTGTTTTCCCTGCTCACTCCAATGGGCCACATTTTTAAGACATTCTAGGATGTGCTCCTCATCTCGTACACTTGATTAGATATTGATAGCTAGTGACTTTCACTGTCATAGTGCGTATCGATCGTCAACTAATTTCTGTTACCTCTTGATTTAGAAAAGTTTATTAATTTAGTAAATTGGCTTTACATAACTAGACTTTCTTATTTTTTTTTATTTTTCAAATACATTTGAATGAATTCCATAGTATTTATACATAACATCTTAAATAACTATGTACACTATTTACATTAGCCTGACACTATAACAGATCTTAATGTATACAGTTACTTTAGAAGTATATCCAATCCATTATCAGAGTGTCTGAGCAATTATTGTGTCAATCAACGATAAGATTTTTCCGCAAGGGTTGTTGATAAATGGCTTTGGATAAATTCTTAGGTCTTTAATTTTAATTTCCAATAATGCTGTAGTCTTCAGTAGGCTGTAGAAGTTTTCCAAAGTTGGTATTGTCTTTGTATTCCATCTTCTTGTTATACACTTCCTTGAGATAGCAAGTGTAGTCCATACTAGATACATGTTTGACCTGTTCAAATGAGGACCTTCATTCACATTTTAACTAGACTTTCTTAATTCCCAGTTACCAATTTAGATTCCAATGAGTTATGTTTGATATTTGTTGTTTTAAATTGTGTCAACTGTAACATGGATTGTATGCCATAATAGTCATGTGAGATAGGTTGTTTAGGTAAAGACTAATCACTTTCAGATTAAGGGAAGTTTAATATAAAATGTTTAAGTGTCTATGTAAATTTCAGATATTTTAGTTGGCAGCATCACATTTGTTATGGTAAAAGTTATTTTTTTTGGTGTGTCTTGTAGGTCATTAAAGAGGAAGACAATATTAACAGGTAGTAATGGTGGGGCATGCAGAAGGATTTGGTAAGGAGTTCTGAGTATAGACTGTTAAGGCATCTCTTTGGTTTGTTGTACTCTGCAGAGGGGTTGTTTTATACTCTCTGCCAGACTTAGAAGTGGTGGTGGAGTTTGACTGGGTAATGTGTTGTGGCAGATTTAGTAGCAAATATGAATGTAAAATATAAAGGAGAATTGGAATGCTAAGAAATCCTGGATGTGAGGAGTGGAGCAAAGATGAATTTGAGACTGCTTATGAAATGGTAGGGTGGTATTAGATTAATTTAAGAGCATTAACCTAGATATTTATTATATAACTATGAGAAGAAAATGGGAAATTTTTACGAAGATCAACATACTAAAATGTAAGAAGTCTGCAAGGTAGGGACTAGGTGTGTGTATTGGCTTGGAGAAAGTAGGGGACTTTCATAGTGCAGAGAAGAGGAGAATAAACTGAGAATTGTCAGAAAAAAGGGTTTATGGGATGAGAATTAGGAAATCAGAACCTGACGGATAATATAGAAATAGCTCTTTCCTGCCCTCCTGTTCCCGTTACTGTATCAAGAAGAAGAAGCACATTTGGCAGGTATCAGAGATGAGTACGACATAGGAAGTATAAAAGAAAGTATTAGATTGAGGATGTAGAGTTGTGAAATGTGAACTGTTAACTGCAGCTAACTGCTTTTATCTGCCATGGCAATGAGGCAGCTTCACACCATAGTGGCACATTGTATGGGGTGGTTGCAACAGATTATGGTTAGAAAGCTTAAACGTCTGCAGTTTAGCTAGTTTATTTGGACATTTATGCAGCATGATGGCATTTAAGCAGCTTATACTTGATACAAATTGGAATGAGACAGTGAAAAAGAAGTGCACATTCTCCAGAGACGGTCCGAGAAATTACCAAGATAATACTAGTATTATAAATAAATACGGAGAGAAAGCACCTGAAAGTTATTTGGAACATGGAATATTGTAAAGATGGAATATGCATTGTGAAAGAGAGGACAGACTGAAAAGCATTAGAATTCCAGTATAGTAGCCACCAGCAGGTCATATGGGGGTGTAACAAATTATAAAACAATGCTGATCATTTGTAACATTGTTGCATTATAAATCAGTATATGGTGAAACCTTTTTCAATTTTTGGTGTGGCGTTGTCTTTTAATCTTGTTTGGAAGCCTGCTTACATGGTAGTGTTACTTGCTGCTTGAATGTCTGTCATTCTTGCAGGTGGTATTCTGATTGATCTGAAAGGCAGATAGCATGTGAAAAAGTAAGTGGAGTACAAGTGGTTAACATTTTCTCTAGTTGTGGTCATCAACGTGCTCTACTTTTTCTTTAACATTCATCCTTTATTAACCCTGGAAAAACATTTTGGCAAATTGTCATGCCAAAGAAGTTGGTGCTGTACGCTGTACTGATTTTTATTAAATTGAATCAGTTTTCCTCAAAATGTACATGTTTTTGTCAGAGATGCTGGGTGGGCAGATTGGTCTGATGAGGGAGATGATTTTTCTGAGCTATGATACAGAATCAGAATTGCCTAGGCATGGTAAGCCCTTGCTGTGTCTAATAATGGTGGCTGCCAAAAAAGCAATTACTAGAAAATGGAAATCAGAATCTAAATCAACTATACTAGAAGTAGTGACTATAGTAACAGAGATAAAACAACTGGAATTGAGATCTTCAGAAAAGGGTAGGTGCAAATTACATAGGAAAAAATGGGAATTGTGGGAACAGTACACACACGGGAGGAATGAGGTTTATAAGGTGGTAGGACTTTAAATGAGCTATGTAATATTTGACTGAAAAAGATTGGCTGGATTATAAATGAAACATAATGTTATCAACTGGGAGTGCGTCAGTATGGTTTGTGATGTAAAATGCTTGCAGCTTGGATTGTGTCTGTGTGGTTTGTTTTCATTTATATAAATCTATGTTTGCCTGTGAAGTAAATGATGGTTTAATAAAGATGTTTCTTGTTTAGAAAAAAGATTGCCTGTGTAGTAAGTGATGGTTTAATAAAGATGTTTTTTTTGTTTACAAAAGGCAGGAATTGAATAACTTATGTAATGTTGCTTAGTTTATATGATATATAGCAATATATGTGAAGTATGTTTCTTATGTTATAGTGTGATTACTTTCATATGAATGTAAATTCGCCTATGTCACAAGTGATAATTCAGTAAAGGTGTTTGAAAAAATGTAACTGTTTTTTATGTAAGAAAACTGATGCAGAGCTGCTTCCACTTTGGAATGAGCACTTTTGTGAAGATGTGAATGAGAGCTAGAGAGCAGGAACTGTTATAAAATATACATAGGAGACAGAGAGGGGGAAAGGTTATATAATGCAAATGGGAGAAAAAGAGGAGGAATTGCCATAAAATGTACATGGGAGACTGACTGAGACAGGAGGAGAGATTATAAGATGTGCGTGGGAGCCAGAAGGAAAAACTCCAGACAAGTTACTGCATCAGCAGATAAACTGAGGAGGTGAATATAATCAGTTTGGGACAGAGACTGTTGTTGAGTGTGCAGCTGCATGCAAGGACCAATAAACCTAAGTATCTCTGTGAAATTCATACTGATTATCTGTAGGGTGGCCGTGGTGAGGGGGCGGAGGCCTTTGTAGTGCAGCGATGTGTTGCCACCTCACAGCAAGAGGTTCCCGGTTCGATTCTTGGCTGGGGTGTCTTCTATGCGGAGTCTGCATGTCCTCCCTGCGGTCACATGGGTTTCCTCCAAGTGGTCCGGTTTCCTCCCACATCCCAAAGACATGCTGAAGGTGTATTGGACACTCTAAAATGTCCGTAAGTGTGAGTGTGTGCATGTATCTGCCGTCTGTGGAAGGTTGGACACCGGGCTGGAAACTCAATACCATAAAACTCCACTGCCAGTCATTCTTCAGACTGTTGTTCCACTGTGGTGACCCCTAACGGGAAAAGCCGAAAGGAAAAGATGATCTGTAGGCATAACTTCAATAGTGCATTATGATGGTATTGGCATGGTTCACTAACCTCCACACTTGACGTAAGGGTGATATTAAGACCTGCAGCTGTCATAACATCTTCCTGGACTTTAGGAAATAAGTAGGTTTGCATAGCATTTATGTCTACAGCAGAACTGTTTGGTGGGATTTAGAAAAGTAAGGAGGACTGGTCTTGCATGTAAATGATATGCTTATACCTCTCAACTAGCCCTAATTTTGCTCTGTCCCTCATAAAATATTTACAGGGTTACAGTCAATCCGTATGCCAGACATTAAAGTTTCTTTCTTACTGTTCATGAAATGCCCAATGATACAAAACTTGTTAACTTTTTAAGTGATGTGGAGTAATTAAAATGTATCCCTGATTTTGGGCATTTGTTCCCCATATTATTTTTGGTTTTGTCCAGAATTCTTGAGAAAAGAAGTTGAGAAGTATGAATGTGCCATGGAAGTATGCATACCTTGGATAACACTGTAGTCTTCTGTGAGATTGCGTTTTTAAAAAAAAAAAAAGGGGGGGGGGGGAGACTGATCCCATCAACTAAACCTGTGTCCGTCATTTTGATACACCTGTGTTCCATGGTATATCCAATGTTGTGGAAATTTTTTTATACTCTTCTCCTGACTGATACCTTCCAACAATGAGATCCCTTTGATGCTTTGTAAGCTGTCTGTGAACCATGGCTTTTGCTGTAGGAGGCAACTGAGTACATGTCGGGAAAATCCTACCAGGACAGATTAACTTTATTTGCGGTTAATCAGAGTCTGTCTAATTGATGGCAGGTGTTTGCCCAAGAAGTTTCTCTTTGGTATAAAATAGTTTCAGACAAATGAGTTCTGAAGATCGTTCATCAAGGTTACAGATGGCTGGGGGAGGACATACTTCTTTTCAAGGGGTAATTACTCATGTACCAGTCCAGACTCTATGCCCCTCCCCTCAGTGCATGCTATCCCAGGGAGTGATAGAACCAGTTCCTCCTTCCCAGATTGAGAAAAGTTGTGGATCTTTCTTTCCTAAACCTGTTTGTAATATTGTTCATGTTCAAAATTGTCACTTTACAACCTGTTACCTGTTCTTCCTCATTGTTTTCTAGTAACCCTAGATTTAAAAAATGCTTCGTGTTATATTCCTATTCATCCAGACGCCAAGTGTTTCTTAAGGTTTTGTCTGTCTGGATCACATTCATTCCTTCATCTTACCCTTTGGACTATCCAGTGCACCAAGAGTGTTCATAAGCTCCAGTTGTATCCACATTTCCCTATAGTTAGATGACTTGTGTATCTTTGCAGATTCTTTTTCAAAGTGTCAGGAATCTCTCATTTGGGTGAGAAATATGTTACACTAACTGGGATTGCAAGAAAACATTCAAAAGTCACTTTTGTCTCCTTCACTCAGGATTTTGTTTCTTGGGTGTTAGCTAAACACCTCAGTTCAAAGAGCTTTTCTTCCATAGGAAAAAATAAATCTGGATCTAGATCTGTTTTTAAGGGCTTCCACTCAGACTTCACTCATTGTGAGGGAATACCTTAGGATTTTTCGTCACATGGCATCTGTGATTCTCATGATACCCCTGAAAAGACTCCACCTGAAAAAGACACAATGGTACTGTATTTGAAGTCGTTTTGGTCCCAGCACCAACATCCTTTGTCTTTTCAAATCCCATTTCTGCAGTTTGTCAGAAGAGAAATCACTTGGTGGTGACAGCAAATTTCTCTGAACCCTGGTCTCAGCTTCTTCCTCCCTTTTCCAAAGTAGCCAGTCATCTCAGAGATGTCTTGAACTTTGCTTGATGAGCAATTTCAGGAGGATAAAACTGCAATGTGTGGGGAACATGTAGGACTGACACAAGCACATAAATATAAAAGAGATGCTTGCCCTGAGCAAGGCACTCAACTCTGAGTCATCACTGGTCCACCAGACCTCTTCAAGATGTTATATACAGTACTCCAATCATGTGGTTAATCAACAAGCAAAGGGGAACCAAGTCCTACCCCACTTTGCAGACTCGCCATGTTAACTTGGCAAATAGCTTCACACCACAATCTTCAGTCTACAGACATCTTACACATCGTCAGAGCAAAAGTGTGCAGACAAGCTGGTCAGGACCAGGGCAGGCCCTCTGAATGGAAACTAAATTAGGGGATCTTCCAAGATTTGGCCCATCTGTGGGGAGTTCCACAAGTAGACCTATTTGCCTTCTGTCTGAACAATCAGCTGGCAAGATTCTGCTCCATAATTCCATACAAGAAAGCTTGGAAGATGCCTTTTCCTTTCCTTTCCTTGGACAGAAATGTTCCTGTTTACTTTTTTCACCCTTTCCAGTGATATCCATGGTACTTGTGAATATTTAGAAGGAATCCCGCAAGATCATTGTGGTGACTCCCTTCTGACCCAGGCAATAGTGGTTTCTCCCTTTTTTGGAAGCGGCCAGGGGCAATTACCACAGTCATCCTCACACAATGGCTCTGCTCACACAGCATTGGGGTGTTTAGCTAATAAGTTCTTAATTCAATTTAGGCACCTGTTTACTGAGGACATGCGGTAGGTACTAACAGAGGCAAAAAAACCTGCTACTATAAAGCCACATATCAGCAAATGAAAAAGGTTTTCTAGTTGGTGCCAACAACATAACCAGCACCCATTCAATGCTAGTTGTTTCTTTTTACAATATTTGGGTGAGTTACTATTCTATGGCCTTTCTTACTCCTCCACCAAGGTTCATTTATCAGCCATTTTAGCATGTCTGCCCATGGATCTTTCTTTTTCAATGCATTCTCATATCAAAATGTTTTTGAAAGGCAGTTTGCGTAAGAGGCTTCCAAGAAAACCTGGGGCCTGTTCTTGAGATCTTAATTTTGTGTAAGAAAAGCTAAAGCTTGCTCCATTTGAACCAGTTAATCTGGCTGACTTGATGTTTTTAACATGTAAAACTCTTATTGGTTGCTGTAAAAGTTGATAACACTTATTTATTGCTCTGACCTCAACAAGAAGACCGTCTAAGCTACAAGCACTTATGATGAGTTGACCCAGGCTTATTTCCACAGGGCAGGGTTTCTTTAGTCATAAAAAAGGATTGGATCTCAAAGTGGCATCTGAGTTTTCTTTAAGCCAAACTATCTCCCCGCTTCCTTTCCTAAACCTAAAAATGCAGTAAAAAGGATACTCCATACAGTGGATGTTCATAGACAACTCTGTTGCTATCTTGACAGAACTAAATCTTTGAGATCTTTGGATCAATTGTGAAGGTAAAAAGGGGTAACCTGTGTCAAAGAAGACCATTTCTAAATGGTTGTATGAGGTTATTACCTTTTGTTATATTCACCACAAACAAAAGTGTTCCAGGCAGGTTCAAGACCCACTTTACTAGGGCCTTAACTTCATCTGTGGCATTTTGAAAATTGTTCAATTCTAGAAATATTGTAAAAGCAGCAACTTGGTCTTCTATGCATACATTTGCATGTTATTAGTAGCTTGCGTTCTTCTCTAGGTCTAAATCAGGCTTTGCAAAGACCAATCTCTTGGGGTTCCTGGATCCTTCCCTCACCTACCTAATATAGTATGCAAGGGTAATCTCCCCATATAGCTAAGCAGCAGTGGTCAATGCGAAAAATATAGAACTTCTGTGTAAGTAAATGTACCATAACAGTAGATGTTTGAATGGTCACTGCTGCTGTCGCTACTTCCTCCTTTCATTCCTGTTTGATGTTCTTCATCTCACATTGCTGCAGTCCTTACATATGGGTAGTCCGCTGTCCTCGGTCGGCCCGAATACCAAAGTATTAGGCTGACGTCGGTCATGGGCGCTCAGATCTGACATCAGAGCGTCAGGGTATAAAAGCGCATGACCGACGTCATATTCTCAGTCTTTTTTGCCGCATGGTCCGATGCAGAAGCAGCGTTGCAAGTGCCGTTCGGCGTTCTGAAATTTTCGTATTCTGAGTTTCAGGCAGAAACCAAGTTGGGCTAAGTACCCCGTTGGGGAATATTTTTGTTTTTTCTTGCCTCAGTTAATTCCAGATGTCAGAAAAAGTGAATAATTGTATTTCTTATGGGAAACAGATACCGCATAGGGATTATCACTCTCTTTGCATTCCTTGTTTGGGACCGGACCACGACGTAGTCGGGTGTCGGTTTTGTGCTAGGTTTAATAAGCGCACTATGAAAAGAAGGTTAGATTGTGCTAGGTTAGTCTTTGGTAAGCGGTGTAATTATAATATGCCGTCGGATCCTCCGACGCCCGCTTCCACGAAGAAGCGCAAAGACAAATCCTTAAAACCTAGACAGGTTGATTCGTCCGTTTCGGACGCCGGTCCTGCAGAAACTACTGTGGAGCAGGTGGATCCGGCTGAAGTTTCTGTTGAGTCTCAGGGGGAAACTTTGATTTTGCAGGATGTGGCCTCACAGGAGTCAGGTCAAGCTGAAGGGGCCTCTCAGGTTACTGTTCTTCCTTCTATGCCTAAGGTGGTTAGGCCTTCTGCTACTATTTCTAAGGCTTCTTCTAAGGGCAGGTCTGTTTTGCCTTCCTCTGGTGTCCCTCCTGGTACTTCAGGGTCTGTGCCTAAAAAGCACATGCTTAAAATGGCAGAAGATTTGATTACTTTAATTAGAGGTTCTATGCCCCCTCCTGATAAGAGGCCCAGGGTGGAGCCAGAGTTGGAAAGTTTGGATCAGGCCTCAGATGACTCAGACTCTTCTGCTGAAGATATTCAAGATTTTCCCCCTTATTCAGATTCTGATGCAGAGGATTCCACTCCTTCTGCTTCTCCTCCAGAGGATTTTTCATTTTCAGAAACTCTGCATTCCATGAGGGAGCATTTTAAGTGGGAAGGACAGGATTTCTCTGATTCACGGAAGAGGCTTAGGGAATTCTTGTTTTACCACAGCATAGACCCTTGGCTATACCTCCTGTTTTGGATGTTGTTCAAGATGTTTTCTCGGAGGCTTCCCTTAATCCAGATTCTTTGCCTCCTGCGCCAGTTAAACCGGACAGGTATTACAGGGTGCCTGAGGCTCATAAATATCTGTATAAGAGTCCTAGGGTGGACCCAGAAACTATTAGTCAGGGGCCTAAGGGTGTTAGAGCTTCTGTTGTAAAGAATCCGGTTCCTCTAGATAAGGAAGCTAGAGCTTTGGATAGATGGGGTAAGAAGGTGTATACCTCTTCTACTTTAGCAATGACGGCTTTAAATTGCCAGTTTCATATGTTGAAATATCAGAATTTCCTCCTTTCTCAGCTAAAATCTAAAGTGGATGCTTTGGCAGAGGGCATAGAGTGTAAAGAATTGCAGGATTTAGTGCATGTCTCTGAACAGGTGGGTAAGCATTCTTTGCAGTGTGGTTTTGATGCTGTACAGGCCTCTTCTAGGGTGGCTGCCACTGGTTCAGTTCTTCGTAGGCACGCCTGGCTTAAGGATCAGAATTTGTCCGAGCATGTTAAAACTAGAATTCTGGATGCCCCTTTACAGTCTGAAGTTTTGTTTGGTCCCCCTGTGGAGTCTGTTTTGAAGAAGATGGAAGACAAGGCTAAGTCCATGCAGACTGTTAAAGATTTTTTGCAGGTGCAACCTCCAAAGTTTAGTAGAAATTGGCCTACTAAGGGGTGGACCTACCCTTCTTCTGATTCTCAGTCTAGGGGTAGATCTAGACGTGGCAGGGGCAGAGCTCACAGTACATTCAGGCCTAGAACTTGGAGTTCACCTGCACAATCTGCAGGTGAGGGCAGTGGCCAGTCCTTTCGTAAACAGGCCCAATGACCTGCATTTTCAGCTGCCAGATTCTTCTTCCCTGGCAGCTCCTTTGGGAGGAAAGTTAGCACTCTTCAAGCAAAACTGGCTTTTAGTCACCCAGGACAAATGGGTATTGGACATTATAAACCGAGGCTACAAGTTCTATTTCCATACATTGCCTCCTTTCAAAGGCATGCCAGACGTTCCTCCTCGGCAAAGGATAGAGGCTCACAAGCAGATTTCTTTACTTCTTCAAATAGGAGCTATACAGCCAGTTCCTCTGTCAGAAGTGGGACTAGGATTTTATTCTCGCCTGTTTCTAGTACCAAAGAAAGGGAACACGTGGAGACCAATTTTGGATTTATCTATCCTCAACACTTATCTGGACATTCCAAAGTTCAAAATGCTGACGTTACAACAGCTTTTACCTCTGTTGGGAAAAGATCACTGGATGGTAACTCTGGATCTCAAAGAGGCTTATCTTCATGTTCCTATCAGGCCCAGTTGCAGGAGGTACCTGCGTTTTCGGGCTGGAAATTTACATTATCAGTTCTCTGCATTGCCCTTTGGCTTATCTACTGCGCCCAGAGTGTTCACAAAGGTTCTGGCTCCAGTGATAGCCTTTTTCAGGTTAAGAGGAATACAGATTTATCCTTATTTGGACGATTGCCTGATTATTGCACAACACAAAGACGAACTTCTGCATCATCTACAGTATGTGATGGTAGTGTTAAGATGCCTAGGGTATTCTGTGAACGAAACAAAGTCCAGTCTAGTACCCTCTCAGGACATGTGCTTTCTGGGTGTGAGACTGAATACAGCTTCCCAGATGGCCTTTTTGACCCCGGACAAACAAAGAAGCCTTTCTCTTTATTTCCATCAAATGTCTCTACAGTCCAGGCTGACTGCAAGGACAGTCCTTCAAGCCTTGGGGTTCATGGCATCTTGTATTCTGGTGCTTCCCAATGCCAAACTGCATATGAGGAAGCTTCAATGGTATCTCAAAATGTATGGACACAACACTGCCAAGATCTAGACACTGTCATTCAGATAATTCCTTGCATTCAGAAAGAATTTTGTGGTGGGCTCAGGAATGTCACCTAAACAAGGGACTCTCTGTGACCCGACCAGAGGCGAGTCAGATTCTAACGACAGATGCCTCGGACAAGGCTTGGGGAGCACACCTCAATGGAAAATGGGTGCAAGACACGTGGCCTGTCAGACTTCAACATTTGCATATCAACTTGAAGGAGATGTTAGCAGTCCAATTTGCATTGATGGCTTTCAAGGATTTACTTCACCCAGGACAGGTGTTGATTCAAACAGACAACACTACTGTCATGTGGTACATCAACAAGCAAGGGGGAACCCATTCATACCCTCTTTGCAGACAAGTGATGATTTTGTGGGAGACTGCTCTCAGTTTACACCTCATTCTTCAGGCAAGGTTTCTACCAGGAGCACAGAACTCCTTAGCGGATGTGTTGAGCAGACAAATTGTGGATCCTCACGAGTGGAAACTGGATCCTCATGTGTTTCAAAAGTTGACAGTGTTATGGGGGACTCCAGACATAGATCTGTTCGCTTCTCCACTAAATTACCAGTTGCCAAAGTTTTGCACAAAAATGTTTCATCCCACAGCTTGGAAGGTGGATGCTCTATCATTCAGTTGGAGCAATCTTCCTGTCTATGCCTTTCCACCTCTGCCTCTCATTCCCAAGGTACTCCTGAAGGCCAGAATAGACAAGCCATCCATGATTCTGATAGCGCCGGATTGGCCTCGACAGCACTGGTACCCACTACTGAGGAGTTTGGTACGGGAGCCTCCATGGCCTCTGCCTTTGATTCCGCATCTTTTGTCTCAGGAGGGCAATCACTTCCTTAATGTCAAGATTCAGTCTCTGCATCTCACAGCCTGGCATATTCTTTTTTAGACCCTGGAGGGTCTCAGCTTCCACAACAAGTTTTGAATGTTATTTTGGAGGCCAGAAGGCCTAGTACAAGGAAAGTTTACGCGGATAAATGGAGGAGATTTTTTCTTTGGAGCAAAGCGAAGGACTTTGATGTTTCCAAGCCTGATTTAAGTGTTTCTCTTCAATATCTTACTGAGTTATTGGACAAGGGTTTGTCTTTCTCCTCGATAAAGGTTCATGCTGCAGCCATTTCTGCTCACTATGACTGTGACCCTCCTTTATTTTCCCATCCTTTGTTTAAGCAATTTCTTAGAGGGGCAAAGAACATAAGACCCCACGTAGAGCTCCTACTCCTGCTTGGGATCTCAATTTTGTGTTGGAAAAGCTTACTCTACACCCTTTTGAGCCTGCAGCTACTGCCAAGTTAAAGTATTTATCATGGAAGACTGCTTTTTTGTTGGCCATTACCTCTGCAAGAAGGGTTTCTGAATTACAGGCCCTTATGGCAGTGGAACCTTTCCTGATTTTTCATAAGGATAGGGTATCTTTGCGTACTAATCCTTCCTTTATGCCTAAAGTGGTTTCTAGTGTGGCCTTGAACCAAACTATTCATTTGCCTACTTTTTATGCAAACCCCCAAAATAAAGGGGAGAAGATTTTGCATACTTTAGATATTCACAGGCAGTTACGTTATTATTTGAGCAGAACCAAGGGGTTCAGGCAGTCTCAGCAGTTTTGTTTCTTTTGCTTTGGGTTCTCAGGGAAAACCTGTTTCAAAACAAACTATTTCTAAATGGATTGGGTTTTGTATTTCTTTCTGTTATTCCCATCATGGTAAGGAGATTCCGGCTGGAATCAGACCTCATTCCACTAGAGCTACTGCCACTTCTACTGCCTTTCTAAGGGGGGTAGCTACAAAAGATATTTTGGAAGCAGCCACTTGGAGTTCAGTACATACTTTTTCCAAGCATTACCACCTTCCTCTTTATTCTAAGTCTAGGGCTGGATTTGCCACTGCAATATTACAGGGCATTTTAGCAGCCCCTAATGCTTTATGATTTTGCCATCCTCCCTTTACCTCTGCTTTGGGATTCTACCCATATGTAAGGACTGCAGCAATGTGAGATGAAGAACATAGTACAGTTTTGTACCTACCATAAATGTAGATGTTCGAAAATCCACATTGCTGCAGTCCAATTTACCCTCCCACCTTCCCCTCTGTAGTTTGGCATGGTTATATGGTTTGGGTGATGGTTGTTGTTGGGCATGTTTTTGGAAGGTATCCTGTTTTTGGGCTGTGGCCTTTCTTTTTAGGGCCTTCTGACATCTGGGGCAAGAAAAGACTGAGGATATGACGTCGGTCATGCGCTTTTATACCCTGACGCTCTGATGTCAGATCTGAGCGCCCATGACCGACGTCAGCCTAATACTTTGGTATTCGGGCCGACCGAGGACAGCGGACTACCCATATGTAAGGACTGCAGCAATGTGGATCTTCGAACATCTACATTTATGGTAGGTACAAAACTGTACTTTTCTGCCAGGGTGGACATATTTATTTTTTGGTGTTCTTAGCATTGCACTTGCAGGGCCCAGATTCCATATCTCTGTTGGCATGAAAGCTCTGAAGGGCTTGGAGCCCAATCCTGAGTTTTTAGTCAGGTCAGCTCAAGCTGACTAGCGACTTGGGCACATGGAAGGTGCCCTGCAGCTTTAGAAGCTGTCTGTCTGTTATATCCTTGGCAGGATATAACTCGTGTAGCTAAGGGTACTGCAGCAGTGATCATTTGAGCACCTACTGGTTATGGTAAGTTTACTTAGATATCTGTACTTCATTGTAGGAAGGGGGCTCATTGCTGAATGGCATTCTGGTTTGGTAGGTGTAATACACTTTGTGTATGTAAAGGGTTTACAGGGAAGACTCTTTTCAGTAGTAAAAGTGACTGGTTAAAAACTGCTTAAGATATGAGGTATATGTATTAATTGTGTAAAAGGGTGAACATCTATTTTTTCACCTAATAAGCATTGCACATCAAAATGTACCATACTCTCTGCATCTCTTCATTTGCCTAACAAGATTTTCTAAGCATTTATGATTAAGTTTTAACATGAAAGTATTTGTCATGTGATTAGCACACATATTCAAGATGCAGTTGAAGTAAGTAAGCTTTTATTGATGTATTTGCAAATGTATTTTATTTATAGTTGTTAATATCTTTTAATCCTGCTGGTCCTTCTTGAATCTTTTTCAGTTATAATCGGGCCACAAGCTAACATGCAGTATATATGTGTACATTTGGTATAGTCAGCCAACCAGTATACATTTTGAATATGGAAAGAAACTGGAGTGCCCAGATAAAACCTACTTATACAAGGAGTGAGCTAGTGAAGTACCACTCACCAGAGGTCAGAACTGAATTCAGACCATGTGGCTGTAAGGCAAGAGATTTTAGTGTTATCATAGGTTCATTAGTAAATATTAAGCTAGCTGCCCTTGCAGACCATTTTAAGCCTAACCAATTTGTCTTTTGATGCTTCAGTTAAGCTTTCCCATTTGGTGTTAGATTGGCCTTATCCATCCCAATGCTGATAATTACCCTAGTGAGAATAACTGTGATCCATTTGTACAGGGGTAGTCCTGGGTTACATTTTCTAATATCCATTCATAGTTCCAAGTTGGACTTGAATATGGACAGGAGTGAACCTTGTTTGTTATATGTGGATGGGGAGTTTGTTCCCAGAGCAACAGTATTCAGTGTGAAATATACCTGTCCCTCCAAACCATTCTCTTGTTGTTTCAGAAAAGGTTTAAATCCCTAGACTAAGTGCTTCTGATGCCATTTGACTTGCTGATGTGCAGTAGGTCCATTAGTATTGGGTCAGAGAATGCCTTGTATGACAGACATGGGCCACCTGTTGTCAGTCTATAGAATACGTAGTATAGTGGCAGGGCTTTAAGTCGGTCCATGTAGGAAATATTGTTTAATCCTTGTATTCTTTTAGTAAAGCATCTTTGTAAGTGTTCTAGGTGTTGCATGTTTTTGGTAGATGCATACCAGAGGAGGCAGTTATACTTAATGATTTGGTCTAAAGACGGCTGAGGGGAAAATGGCATTGCTAGATATAGAGACAATCCCTTTGCTTTTAACTTGCTGTATTGTCTGTGCACACATATTGGTCAAAAGTTGGGAACTGTACACATAAGTTCCCAAATGCCAGACAACTGGGTCAACTGCTAGGGGCATATTGTGATTGCGGCAGTTTGCCATGATGGATAACTTCTCAAAGGATGCAGTAATGCATTTTTTGGTATTTAGTTTCAGTCCACAATTTTGGCACCAGTTATTTGTTTGGTGAAAGCCTTCCTGCAGGATGGACAAGTCATTTGGGGATTTAATGATTACTCCTCACTTGCAGTCATCTAAAACTTGGTCAGCCCATACCCCTTTGGTATTGGCTTTTGCTTCAGAGATGTAGATGCCAAACAGGAGAGATCACGGCACTGAACCATGGGGGGGGGGGTTTGAGTCAAAAGTTTTGGCTAGATCGAGGTACACTGTGGTACCATTATTTCATCCATGGCTTTGGTGACCTTTTCAAAAAAGTCCACCAAATTGAGTAAGCATGACCTGCCCTTGACAAAGCCAAACTGAGATGGGTATGGTGTTTTGGAGGTTCTCTGTGCCATTTTGATTATTTCCATAAGTCTTTCAGTGGCTGTAGAATAGTGTGTATGTTGTACCTTTAAGAAGCATTTCCAGGGACAGCATGTGCATATAAATAGCAAGCACGTTAGCTTCAGCGCCATTTTGAGAGTGCAGCCAGAGTGTGACCATGAATGAGTGAGATAGCTAGTTTGTTTACAAGTTCATCTAACTTAAAGTTATTAAGCCTCAATCCTGATGTGGTTGTACACAGTAAAGCTGCTTGAACAGAACCCACAGATATTCATCTGTTTTATCCTGACCAGATGAGTGACATGGAATCAGAACCGGGATTTCAGAGAGTGCTTTACAGAGCTACGAGGTGCAGAGTTAATAATGAAGGCAAACTAAGTGAACAGAGTACAAAAAAGGGCCAGAAACAAAGTAAAGGTAATGAAAACTTGCACAAAATTTATTTTATTTAAAAGATAAAATGGAGCATTACAAGGGCACAGAACACATTATTAAGCAAGCGAGAGGCACAATAAGTTAAATGAAATGTTTAGATTTAAGATATTTGATAAACCGATTATCAGAAAACCACATAAGGGATTTGGAATTACCTCAGAATTGCAAAACATGCACATTTTAAGTAAAACGAGCATGTTTAGAGTAAAACAAGCACAGGAAAAGTATAATGGGCATGAAAAGGGATTAAACAAGCAACATGAATGTAATGAAGGGCAAAAAGGGGACATTAAGCATAAATAAAGCAAGGCGATTGCATGTTTTTTTGTTAAGTTACTGTGTTTTGGCATAAACTACTGTTTTGCATTGATTGAAGCTGTTCAGGGCATAACTAGAGTTATTCGCAGTATCTCAAAGTGTGTAAGAGTGCTTACAGTTTATGTTTATTACTGTGCATTTATTCAGAAGAGTTTGTGTGCAAAGTGCAACTATTTCGTAAAGTGCAGTCAAAATACAGCCATTTAGAAAAGTTTCTTGTGCTGGGTGTGTCTATTCGCAGAGTGCCGTCATTAATGTTTCTTGCACTGTACAGAGTTATTTAGCAAAGTACAGCCATTTTGGGAAAGTTTCAGTGTGCTGTGTACTTTTTATTCACCAAGTGCAGTTACTTTGAAATGTTTCTTACACTGATAAGAGGTTGTTTCTTAGAGTACAGTGATTTCAAGAGTATTCTTGTGCATAGGAGACTTATTTTGCAAAGTTGAGTTGTTCAGAGGCTTGTTGTGCTGTTGGGCATAGTTACAAATACTGGCATAAATTTCATAAATTTCTGGCATATGTATATGTGTGTGTGTGTGTTCATGCATACTTGCAAAAGCCTTCACTGGTATGTGTTAATATGGACAGAGACTTTTCATAAACCAGGTCCACTTGTATTTGATCATAATATTGGAGAATATTTGATCAAGAATCAGATATTTTTATTCAAGCAGCTTATTCCGACAAAGATGCACACACCAGGGCATTCATTTTGCTAAACCTAGCTGGGTCATAGGCCATTGAAAGAGAGAGTTAATTTGTATATGCACCACCAGTATATGAAGGAGAAAACTGTCATAGTGTTGTACAGGCTAAATCAAGGGAAGACCCTGAGTGTTTGAAATGCAAGTTCAGGGAAATGTGCAACCCCCAGACAAATGTTACATTAGATAGACATTTGTTTTACACAAGAGGTCAAAAGCCATGAAAAACTTTTCAGCTTATATTACTGAGCTGAGAAACAAAGCTAAAACGTGTGGGTTTGGTGATTTAAAAGATAAGCTAACAAAGGACTGGCGTGTTTGTGGTATTAATAGTGCTGCAGTGAGAAAGGTCTTGCTTTGTGACAGTGATTTAATGCTGAGAAAAGGTATTAAGATTTGTCAAATCCATGACATAACAGAAAGGAACACAAGTATACTTGCAAGTGATGAGCATGGTTTCAGTAGGCTCCAGAGCAAATGTAGACAGCATGCAACACGTGGCTAATAGAAGCAAGCCTAAGCACATGGCAGCTGTAACCCCAGTGGGCGTGGCAGGTAAAACCCATAGTTTTCCAGCAAGTTCTAAGACTAGTTCAATGAAAAGGACATGCTCAGTGCAGTACAAGGGTGAGTCAGCAAAACCCAAATCAAGCTTTATTGTTAACTGTCACAATTGTGGTGCCAGTCATGAGTCAAAAAGAAAAAAGTGCTTAGCATTTGGTCAGCAATGCCACAAGTGTAAAAAATTGAGCCATTTTCAAAAGTTTTGCAAATCAAGTAAACCTCACACAGTTATAAGGAAGGGTCACTTGAAAAAGCAAGTTGATCAAATATAGTTACAACTCTACTTTCTTCATAGATGGTGTATCAGTAATTGGTGAAAGGGTTGATGCAATAAATTTGTTGGCAAGGAATGAAGTGTTTTGTACTGTCCAGATTAATGGTAAACCCTTGCTCAAAGTAGACACTGGTTCAAAGTGTGATGTTATGTCAGCAGACACATTTGCCAAGGTGAGAGCTGATGAGCAACTTAATGTGGCCAGTTGTGTGAAACTTGTTGCTTATGGAGGTGAAGGAATTAAAACTGAAGGCTCAGTAGTGCTTTCATGTTATTTGGCTTGAAACTGCTACAGCTTACTGTTCTGTGTAGTCCGAAGACCTGTGCAGTCATTATTGGGTCTCAGAGACAGTTTGAGAATGAATTTACTTTCCTTTACCAACGAAGTTAATCATATAAGCACATCTCCGTTCCACTTTCACTGATGCTATTTTCTCCGAGTGTGCTGATGTTTTTGATGACAAGTTAAGGAAACTCCCAGTTGTGTATGCTATGAAGATAGACTCAAAGATCAGTTCAGTGGTCAGACCAGCGAGAAAAGGTCTGATAGCTATGCAGAATAAAGTCTAAGTTCAGTTGGATAAAATGGTTCAACAAATTATAATTTGTCCAGTTACAGAACCAACTGAATGTGTGTCGCCCATGGTAGCATCCCACAAAAAAAGGCTCAGATGAAATCAGAATATGTACTGACCCAAAGGATTTGAACAAAGCATTAAAGAGACTGCATCATCCTATGCGTACAGTTGAGGAAGTTGCAGCTCTAATACCAAATGCCACTGTTATTTCTGTCTTGTATGCAAAAGTTAATTTTGGCAAGTGATGCTTGATCGCATATCTTCACTGCTGACTACTTTCAGTACCCTATTTGGAAGATATAGATTCCTCAGGATGCCATTTAGAATAAATTCTGCAAGTGAGGTCTTCCAATAGAGCAAATTTTTTCGGGTATCCTTGTGCCATAATAGTTGATTTATTGGTCGGATAGAAACCTTAAGAAAGTTCTAGATAGAGCACATGAAGTGAACTTGAAGCTCAATCCTCTGAAGTGCAAATTCAGACTACCAGAAGTTACATATGTAGGGCATTTATTCGCTAGCACTGGCTTGCGACCAGACCCATCCAAGCAAGTAGCCATTCTAGAGATGCCAGCACTGGATAATGTTCAGGGCTCCTACTTCCTTCCTTTCCTGATGATGATCCTGATCTCCCCAAAGTTGAACATTTAGCAGAGACAGTCCCAGTTGCTAGACCTAGTTCTAATTTCTGTCACATGATTTAGTCGTTTTTCCAGACCTAGTGTGAAATACACAGCAACCTGGACATAATTGTCTGTATGTATTCAGTTCTGTATAATTGGATGTCAAAGAATTATTTTGTGTCAATTGCATGTTAGTTAATGTCATCAATTATGCATGACTCATTTCTCAAAGAGGGAGTCTGTAGAATAGTGTATGTGTTGTACCTTTAAGAAGCGTTTCCAGGGACAGCATGTGCTAGCATCAGTGCCATTTTGAGAGTGCAGCCAGTGTGAGAGCAGATATGAGTGAAATCGCTAGTTTCTTTACAAGTTTATCTAAGTTAAAGTTAAGCCTCAATCCTGATGTGTTTGTAAGTAATAAAGTTGCTTGAACAGAACCCACCAATGTTTGTCTGTTTTATCATTTCCAGACAAGTGACAGCGGCTTTGAATAGGAGTCTGGTCAGAGTTGAGACTGTAATTGCTTGGGTCTCTGGAAGGTCCTCTCTTATGCAGGGGAATGACTGTAGCTTGGTAAAAAACCTGTATGGAGGCTGAGGTTGGCTAAACTGTGCTTTGTGCTATTTAAGATCCATCCAAGGATATTGTCCAGTCCCATCACTGCAGTATTTGTTTTGGTTTTGTTGCTGCTTTTAGGAGTTGGTCATGCGTGATGCAGGAGTCAAGCCAGTTTCAGGTATATATTGTGGGACAGATAGTGAGAAGAGAGGGGTAAAGTTTCAACTGAACTTATTGAATAGTATGTTTGTTAAATCATCAGTCTCAGTGTAGGTAACATTGTTCACAATCAGCATAACTGAAAAGACTTTGTATTTTGCTTGTGTAGCTGTTTTATTAAGCTCCTGGATTGTTTATTTCATTGACTAGAACTCTATCCTTCTGGGGATTACCCTTATTTTTGGTCATTTTTTTTTTCTTTTTCTTGTAAAGCTTGTTGATGCTATGGCTGTATCATGAGGGGGGTTGTTTCTGGGGTTTGTATTTTCACTCACCAAGTTAAATTGTATTGTCTTTAGTACTGAGTGATTCTAGTTGCTGTAGATAGGCATTGTGGCTTTCCTATGTGCTTTTTACCATGCTTTCTGTCATCAACACACACACACACCTAAAATTAAATTTGTGTAAAATCAAGCCTGTATAGTAATTGTACAAACAGGCATCATCAGTACAGAGTAGTTAATTACTACTGCTGCTTTAAAACTTGTCATACAGAAAAAGACTTTAAAATAGCATCCAGTGCACAATTAATTACATTTTGTTAATTCCATATAGTACTAGTCAATTTATTTTGGGAATCCTCAGTCATTTCTGTTTCTTTTGAGTGTTGTTAGCATATTATCAATTTATATTATTTGAAAAGAACTTTATAATATAAGATTGAGAGGTAGAGTTAGTGTGAAAAATGAAGTAAGGAATTCAGAAGGGAAGTAGTGATTAGAAGTTCCATGCCTATGTTGGCTGTTTAAGCTGTTTAAGCAGCAAGATGCAAAAATATTTCTGTAAATAGTGAAGTTCCAAGTTAAAGGTAACTGTAGTGTTAATCCATGGGATGAAATGTGAGCAGTGTGTCAGCATGACATTCAACACAAAGGAAAGTGAGTCGTGTTGGCTGCATGTGTTGTTTTCAGTGCTGTGATGTCAGGGCTGAAAGCTGAAAAGCCTATTTTGAGTGTAGAAACTGTATGACAGAGTTATCACTGAAGGCACTAGGAAAGTTCCAGCATTAGGTAATGTGATGTTATAAATTATAAATCAAATGGGTTGTTGCTGAGTAGCACCTCAGTTAAATAATTTCAAGATGTTGTCGCGTCACAGCAAGAGGTTCTCCAGTTCGATTCACGGCTGGGGTGCCTTCTGTGTGGAGTCTGCAATGTCCTCCCTGTGGTGAGGTGGGTTCCCTCCCACATTCCAAAGACATGGAGTAGGTCGATTGGATTTTCTAAATTGGCCATAGGTGCGAGTCTATATGTGTGTGAGTGGTATGGATGAACTACTGCAGCAGGGGTAGGCCACCCGGAGGTGTAAACCTTTGCTTGAGATGATTGCCACTGTTGTGATACTCCGACCACATGTGCAAAATGGGAAAAAGGGGTTGAGGATGGATGGATGGGTACATATTTAAATACCCGAGTCTAAAGCTATCAGTAATTACTGGAGTATGTTTACAAAAAAAGCCAAATCAAAGAGGAAAATATGCAGTTAAACAGCAAAATTATAGACCGTCAGGAAGTTGCTAGCTGACAGAGAAGCAGACTAAAAGATTAAGACAGGGTAATAATTTTGATTTAACAAGATGTGGTTCCTTGAAAGGCCATCACTGAGAAAGTTCTTAACCTGTATGAAGCTTGTGCAACCATGGAGAAGTTTTAAGTAGTGGGATTCAGAGGGCTAGGTTGGGAGGCTTGCCTCCAACTTCACTTAAGTTGGGCTTTCCAATGTTTGCACTTTTGCTCAATTGATATTGCAAGGCTCATAGCTTGCTCAAGTATATTATAACTTAAGGAATGACTTAGTTGATTGAATGCTTGCCAGAAACCTTTGCAGGTAACTGTGTAAGTGACCTAATTTTACAAAATATTTTACAAATTGCGTTATCCATGTCCATAGCAACAACTGATAAGCATGCTGTCTACTATGTTCTGTGGCTAAAATGCATTGTTATAAAACATCACACATTGCAAAGTACTGTCACAAATGTCTTGAGGATCTGGTCCTCACTAATATGGGGAGAGGTGCTGCACACCCCCTAGTGGAATGTCTTCTCTTGTAAGGGCAGACCACAAAATGGTCTCTCTTGAAGTTGAAATAAAACCTGGCTCTCCTGCTAAGCCTGAAATATTCAGGGACTACTCTCTGACTAACTTCCTACTAAGTGATAACTTGATAAACTTTCAAACCCCCATAAACCCTGTGAACACTGCTGCCTATGTGGAGCTGTTTGCAGAATCCTTGTACAAGCATGTTAATAGCTGCATAGAGGCAGCTGTACCCACCAGGAAGAAGTACAGAACTAACTCAAAAAACAAGCCACCCTGGTGGAATCACAGTATCTATAGGCTGTGTAACAGAAGGAAGAAATCATGGCAAAAATTAGGAGGTGTAGCGCCCAGCAGGATTAAAGCACTCTCATCAAACTCAACAAACAACTCAGAGGGCAAATCAAGTCTACCACAGCTAAATTTGATCTTCTTGGCCAAGAACACCCACAAAGCATTCTTAGGTTTGTCCACAACCTCAAAGGCAATACACAATTGTGTATGGAGCTCATTGTTAATGGAACCACCTATACTAAGGGAGAAGATAATAGCAAACCTACTGGCTGACAAATTTAGCTTCAACTTTATCCCCCTCTCCCCCTAACCTTCCCTCAGAAAATACCTTCAAATATAACTTCCCCTACTATTACTGGGAACAGGTCCTTAATGCTGTCTCTAAGGCCAAGAACATTGCATCAATGGGCCCAGACAGATTTCCAGGATGCCTTCTATATAGCATGAAACATGACTATCGTGCCTTCTGGAATTGCTGTTTAACTGTAGCCTTCAAACTGGCTTCATGCCTGATGAATGGAAAACAGCAACAATAATCTCTCTGCACAAAGGTAGGCCATCTACCGACACTGGACACTACAGGCCAGTAGGTCTCACTAGGCTCTTATGCAAGGCCATGGAAAGAATGATCATGGAAATGATGTATATTGACATAGGAAACTTCCAGACACTGTACATAACCGGCTTTGGTTTTGCCAAGGTCAGGTCATTCCTACTCAATCTGGTGGAGTTCTTTAAGAAGGTCACCAAAGCAATGGATAAGGGCAAAGTGGTTCACACTGCCTGCCTTGACCTGACCAAAGCATTTGATATTATACCCCACTCAGACATTGTTTACAAACTCAAGAGGTTTGGTATAAACCCATATGTCACCCGGTGGATAGCCAGCTGGCTCACAGAAAAGATGCAGGAAGTTAGATTTGGGGATTCCACCTGTACAAAGAGGCCAGTCACAAGTAGAGTCCCTCAAGGATCAATCTTGGGACTGCTCCTTTTTGGCATTTACTTCTCTGAAATTAAGGCCAATGTCAATGCCCTCTGGCTGACTAAATTTGCAGATTGCAAATTAGGAGCCATCAAAGAATCCCTCACCTACGCAAATGCTCTCCAGGAAGGGCTAGCACTGACAAATAACTTGAGTCAGAGCCATGGACTAAAACTAAATGCAAAGAAATGCATAATAGTTCCTTCATGAAGTCACCCACCACTGGTAACTATTATATTGACAACACAGAGAGTTGACCCAATAGTTAGGGACTTGAGGACACACAGAGACAGTAATCTAGCCTTTGACCATAGCAACATCCTTGATTTGGTCATTACTGACATGGGCAACCATTGCTGTACATCAGTAGTTAACTCCTTCCTGGTTAGATCCAACCACAAACTAATCACCCTCGAACCCCGCCCCCCCCCCCCCCAAAGGTAGCCACCATGAAAAACCTCTCCAAAGCTAAGTTTGGGTCCCTAAAAACAAATGTGGCTAACTTCATGGCACCCATGCAAATGGAGAATAGTTGCATGACCACTGAATCATACACCAATGCACTATACAAACACGTACACAAATGCATGGATCTCACCATACCCAATAGAACCAAGGTACTCTCCACCAAAAAAAGGAAGCCAATCTGGTGGTCCCCTGCCATAAACAAACTCTACAATAGAAGGAGAAAACTGATGCGGAATAAGGGGGAGGTCCTTATCAACCTCAACAAAAGGTTGAGCTCCCTCATCAAATCCTCTAAAGCTAGCTATGAAAACAGAATTGCAGCAGATAGTAAAGACAACCACAAGGCCTTCTATAGTTATGCAAAGAATCTCCATGGCAATACCCAGATTTGCTCTGAGCTACTGCACAATGGTACCTCCTATACCAAGCAAAAAGAAAATGAACCAAGTGCCAAAAAACACACAAACTCCAATAAAAGAGCACTTGAAGGAAATAAGGCTGCAGACTCTAGTTCGTTGAATTTATTAAGGTAACAAGTATAAACGCTAGAAACACTCCACACTGCATTTTCGTTTGCAGATAACTTCTTCAGACAACATAAAACACTCCATACTAAGCCCTTAAATACTACTAACACAATTAACTGATCATCTTAACCAACAATTGATTGCAATCAGCTGCTCACTAAAAAATATATAATTGCAGCAAAATTCTGTTATACTGAAGGAAATACCATACAAGTTGGAAACTTTTACATCAAAATGTATTACCTTCATTCATATGTTGCTAATCAATCACTGTATTGTATCTTATAAGGCATAAACATAAATAAATATATAGTTTAATAAATAAAACATATATTGTCACCATTTAAAACCAAAAAACTTAAAAATTGTATAGAAATCAAGAATACATTAATAATAATACTTTGGCGCCATCTAGAGGAAGAAACCTACACATTTAAAAAATAAATATTTTTGTAACCTTAAAAGGTCAATACATACAATACAAATTTCCAAAATATTTCACATACAAAACATCCTATCTATCTCCATACATAAATAATTAAATAATTAAATATGTTAAAATCAGTGTGTAAAAAATCTAATCTATGAACTTTAAAATAATTTCATAGGTACCTCAAAGCTTAGCTGCCCTCATTTTCAGTACAGGAGTTATTGAAATCACATCATTCAGGCCTGGAGATTTATTAGCTATACCAAGCCAACAGATATTGCCAATATACTGGCTTGACAGATTCAGTGCCAACTTTACCCCTCTCTCCTCCCCAAAGGACCAATCACAATACCAGTAGATTGACAGGCACCCAGTATTACTGCTGCACAGGTTAAAATAGCACTGTCCAAGGCCAAGAATACAGTTTCCATGGGACCTGACAGTATCCCTGGCTGTGTTCTACATGAATTACAGAGTTCACCTCAGGCTTTGTCCCTACCGAATGGCGCACTGCTACGGTCATCCCTCTCCACAAAGGAGGAGCGACTACAGACCCTGGGAAGTATCGCCCCTGACGAGTCTGATATGCAAAGCCATAGAAAGCATCATCATGGACCTCATGGATCATGGATCCCACACAGTTTGGTTTTGTTGAAGGGTAGATCATGCCCGTTCAACTTGGTTGACTTCTTAGAGTCAGTCAACAGAGCTGTGGATGAAGGCAAGGTGGTTCATTCTGGCGTAATTTGAATATCGGTTCCACAGACCTCGGGACCGAGTATCGATCCGCCTGTTCAATCTCTGGTGGTGGAGCCGATATTCGATGTACCCCAATCACCTATCCTCCAGTCGGTGCATTCTTCGGCTCCTTTGACCCATCACTCTTCACACTCTTCCAAATTATCTGATGTGGATCTGGATCGAGTGGTGAAAAGGTTATTGGAGAACCCGGCCCTTGCCAAAATGTTATCTGCTTCGAGTCAAATGACTTTGGAGACGAATTTGCCTCTTGTTTCCTCCATTCCTCCTCCTCCGAAACCCATCAAATCTTTGGAGCCGGTGCTGACGGAACCGATGCTAGTAGAACCTATGGAGCCGAGGTTCAATCCTCTTCCCTTGGCTCCATCAACCTTGGTTTCTTCGGTACCGACGGAAGAACCGCGGGACCAACAGTCACTCGTCGAAGGCAAAAATCATATCTTTAACATTGCCCTCTTTCCCATCATTATAACAAAACATACCAGCATACTTATTGTTCTTTGTAGAATTGTCCGAAAATGCAAACTGCTTGCCCAACAAACAGTCAAACCTCTTATTTTGACCACTATATAATTACTGTTGACAGTTATTGTTTTCTCAGAACTACTCACATGTTTTCCAGTCTTATTTATGTCTATTTTGCTTCTGTATTGTTCTCTCTCAGTAGAAAATTCTACAATGAACAATAAGTATGTTAGTATGTTTTGTTATAATGATGGGAAAGAGGGCAATGTTAAAAATATGATTTTTGCCTTCGAAACAAAAATGTTACAAATTAAAAAATTGCAGCTGGAAAATGTAGTGTAAAAAAAGTACTCCCTAGAGGATTGAGAATTTACAGATTTCCTTTTGGGTTAGACTACGATGAAAAGCTGATTGCGAAATTTACTGAAATGTTTAATAGATATGGTTTGGAAATGATGGGTAAAATCATTAAAAATAATGATATGAAGCTAAGTCAACTTATAGAACAAGCAGAAATATTAAACAAAAAAATTACAAGTGATCTTTTATTTTCAAATCAACTGTTTTGGAAAATATCTGGAGATTTTAATAATAAACGAATGGTTTGTGAATCCATGTGCAGTAGCAGTACCCACTTTGGAGGCCAGCATGGATCTGACTCCACGCATGTCCATGGAGGCCTTGGAGACATCTGCTTTGGAATTGTGACTGATAATTACCAATGGGCTTAGGGTTGTGCTCCTCAGATATAAGTGAGGGGAAAAGGTTCCAACTACCATCATAGAGTGTTGTCGGGGTCAGAGCCTCCTAAATTGTTTAGGCTGATGTCCCACTTAACAAGAAGCAGAAGACTAAGCAGATTTTGCCTGCTCCTAAAGATTCTCAGAGTGAATGGCAAAACTTCAGTCAAGGCCTGTTTAATGCCCTTATGGCTCTGAAGCTTCCACAGTGAGTTTTGGTTCCTGCTCCTCCTTGGTCCTCTACACCCTTCTTAAGAAGTCAGGATTCCTCTGATGATGATGCTGATTTTGATGAAGAGTCACTTATTCCTTTCTGATTCATTCTCTATTAGACTGTGGTTGTGAAGAAGAGTCTAGCAGTCCTGACTGTCCTTTTCAGGAGATTATTTTGTGATGCTTTTTACAAAATAATGGAATTTTTCAAATGAGACTGTGCTCAGGTGTCTGATGTTCAGAAGAGATACTGTGAGCTTCTGCAGATGGAGTCTCCTAGGCCTTCTGCTGTTCCTCCTGTTCTTGCTGCTCTGCTGGATGCTTTTTCCACTGCTTTTCAGGCTCCTGATTCACACTCCTCTGCTCCCATGAAACCTGATGGGTTTTATAAAGTGCCTCATGACCGCAAGTTTCTTTATAAATATCCCTCTACTGACCCTTCTGTGGTGTTAGTGGCTTCTGATAAGCCCTTTAAACTGTTGGCTTCAACTAAGTTGCTTCCATTCAATAAGGACATCAGAGGCTGGGTAAGAAGGTGTACACTTCTGCTACCCTAGCCTTTAGAGTTGTGAGCTATCAGATGCACATAGCCAGGTATGTATTGGCTCTTCTTTGTCGGGCCATTTCAGATCATCCTGATTATGAAAGGAAGGCCTCTGCTCTTGCCTTGCTAGAGACATCCTCCCAAGTTGCTTGCCACTCCAATAAATGCAGCTTTGATGCATCTGATGCTTCATCTAGCGCTGCTGCTTTTGATCTGTTTTGAGGAGGTATTCCTGGCTAAGACTTCAGCCTTTACCTGATGTCAAGGCTAAACTTATGGATGCCGCTTTGAAAAATAAGCATTTGTTTGGTGCTGCTGCTGTGGAGTTAAGTCCCTGCAAGAAAAGGGTAAGGCTTTACAGGAGTTGAAGCATATTTTTGTTTCACCTGTTCCCAAGTTTCAGAAGAATTATCCTAACAAGCCTACCTTTGTCTGTAGAGACACACACCTTCTCCCAAGGATAAAAAAGGTGGTAGAAGGGCTCCTTCTGCTAAGACTACCCAAACTCCTCCTACTGAAAAGATTCATTTTCCTGACAGACCAGGTGCTGTCTGATTATCCTTGCCCTGTTCTTCAGTCACATTTCTCTTTTTCTTTCACAAATTCTATGTTTCTGTTTAAAGATCACCCAAGAATCCTGGGTGCTTTCCATCATTCATCAGGGTTATTACATGGTTTATAAACCCCCCCCCCCTTTTTGGGCATTCCTTAGCATCCTCAGGAGCAGCTGCCCTTTTTTCTAGAGGTGCTTCATGGCCCGTTGGCTCAAGGAACAATTCAAGAAGTTCCAACTCCTCAAGAGAAAGGGGTTTTATTCCAGAATGTTCTTGGTCTCCAGGAAAGAAGGCACCGGGAGACCCATTCTGGATCTTTGTCAACTAAATACTTCTTTTGAATTTCCCTTCCTTTTGGATGCGGCCCCTTCAAACCTTGTTTCCTCTGCTACTTCCGTAGGCTTTTCTAGTTTCCCTGGATCTCAAGGATGCTGATCTAAACATTCCCATTCATCTCCTTTTCAGGAAGTTCTTAAGTTTCTTTGTTGCTTCCTGGCATTTTCAGTTTTCTGCTTTGCCCTTTGGAGTCTCTTTTGCCTCAAGGGTCTTCACCAAATGCCTTGCCTTTTACAGGTTAAGGGGGATACATGTCTTTCCTTATCTGGACAACCTACTCATTCAGGCCTCCTGTCTGGCAATGTTATTTCAGCATCTTCGCTTTGCTGTTTCTTTTCTACAAAGCCTGGAGTTTACTGTAAATTTCAAAAAGTCATTCCTGACTCCTCAGGATCATGTTTTTTTGGGACACAGACTCCAGACTGTTCCAATGGTGGCATCCCTGCCTCCTCCCAAGGCTTTAACACTGATTACGTTCTTTCAATCCCTACTTCCTCTGGCTTCTGTTACAGCCAGGGAGTTTCTAAGAGGTCTGGGTTTCATGGCTTCCACCATTCCCATGCTCCCTCTAGCCAAACTCCTCATGAGAAAGCTTCACTGGTTTCTAAAGTCAGTTTGGCTTCAATATTCTCCTCCTTTACATTTTGTTCTGCTTCTCTGCCTGGAAGTTCAGTGGTGGTTTTGTCAGTTATTCCTCAACCCAGGGCTTCTTTTCAACCTCCAGTTCCCTTTCAGGAACTCTTCACATATGCCTCGGATGTGGTATGGGAGGCCTCCTTCGGTCCTCTGAAAGTGCAGAGCCTTTGGTCTCTTTAACAAAAGAAAGACCATATCAGTGTCAAAGAGCTGAGCATTCTTCTGGCTCTTCAGGTTCTTCATTCTCTTTTTCTTCCAGGGCCTCTTAAGATTCTCACAGACAGTACTGCAGTGATGTGGTATATCAACAAGCAATGGGGGGTCAAGGTCTTGCATATCTCCTATGCAGGTTACCTTTTCAGGGCTGGGATCTGGATATCCAGTATCTTGCAACTGTTCAGGCAGTTTACATTAACTCGGATCAGAGCATAGTGGCAGATTTTTTTGAACAGGTCCATAACATGATGCTGTGAGCGGATGGCTTCACAAGGGATGTGTTTCTGGACATTGTCAACCAGTGGAGTACTTCTCAAGTAGATCTATTTGCCTCCCCTCTTGACAGACAACTTCCTCTCACATTTTGTGCCAGAGTCCCATGCCCTCTGGCCTGGAGGTGGACACCCTCTCTTTTTCTTGGAAAGGGGTGTTTCTGTATGCCTTCCCTCCCATTCCTCTCATTCTCAAACTCCTGTTCAAAATAAAACAGGATGCTCCCAAAATCTTGCTGGTGACTCCATTTTGGCCCAGACAACACTGGTACCCTCTTCTTCTGCATCTAGCCAAGAGCAGTCATCACAAGTTACTTCACAAGATGGACCTACTCACACAAGACAGGGCATCTCTCATCCATCCCCACCTGTCCACTCTTCAACTGACATTGTGGGTGATAGGGTTTTGATCCCCTACAGACTCTTTTTTTCTGAGAACGTACTTTGTGTCCTGTGTGAGGCCAGGAAACCCATTGCTAGGAAATCTTACTTATCCGAATGGAAGAGGTTTTCTGTTTGGTGTCTTTCTCGTAACCTGGATCCGTCTACTGTGGATATTCCTTTGGCTCTCTTCTATTTGTATGAATTGCTGGATGCTGGATTGGCATATTCTTCTGTTCCCACCTCTCTGCTATCTCTGCTTGTCTACCTTTGACTTCCCCTTTAGCCTCTAGATTTGAAACCAGACAGTTTCTTAAAGAAGTCCTTTGCATTAGTACTCCCAGGACGCCTGTCTCTCAATCCTGGGACCTTAATTTTGTTTTGGAAAAATTGACTCAGGCTCCTTTTGAGCCTGCTGCTTCAGCTTCCTTACAGCATTATTCTTGGAAACCTCTTCTTCTTTTGGCCCCTACCTCTGCCAGATGGGTGTCTGAGCTGCAAGCCCTTATGGCAACTTTTTTTTTTTACATAAGTACAGGGTGTCCCTTAATACTAATCCTTCTTTTATGCCCAAGGTGGTTAATGAGTTGTCTTTTAATCAATCTGTTTGCCCACTTCTTTCCCTACTCCACAATCTGCTTGTGAGAAGGTTTTTCACACCTTGAATTTGCATCAGCAACTCTGATATCATTTGAATAAAACTAAAGTTTTTTGTAAATCTGAACAGTTTTTTGTTTCTTTTCATTGTAGGTCTTTAGGTTTGGCTGTTTCCAAGCAAACCATTTCTTATTGGATATCTAAAGCCATTTCATTTTGTTATTCATTTCATGAGAAGACCCTTCCTTCTTCTGTTAAGGCTCATTCTACTAGGCTGTAGCTTCTTCTGGTGCTTTTTTCAAGGGTTTGGATACTAATTCTATTCTTGAGGCAGCAGCCTGGACTTCTCTGCATATCTTTACAAAACACTAAAAGTTGGATATGATTATAGGGACAGAGCTAGTTTTGCCAGAGCCATTCTCCATGGCTTCCTAGAGGGTTCTGCTGGCCCTTCCTCCTCCCAGTCTTCTTCCTGAGCTTTTGCACTCTGTCTGCTGTAAAGAATACTACAACAGTGGTATGGAAGGACACAGTACAGTTGTGTAAAATCTTACAGTAGATGTCCTTCCCCTCATTGTTGCAGTATTCGCTCCCTCCTCCCGCCATTTTTTTTTACTCCTGAATGTGCCTATTACGTGCTATTATCCTTGGGCTCCTGTTCCTACTGGGTCTTTTTGGTTCTGAGGATGGTATGTCTGGATGTCACCTTTATGCCCTATGCAATGCATGGGGAGAATGTGTGATGTACTGCGTACCCATTACAAAATGCAGGCTTTGGTATACTGGCTGGATGTCAGGCTGCCATGGGCAGGGAATCCCTATTGTAAAGAAGTTCTGTTGTAAAGAATACTGCAACAGTAAAGGGAAGAACATTTACTGCTATGGTAAGATTTTATACAACTGTTCTTGCTTGTTAGTGTTAGTAAAACTTGCTTTTTTTTGTAATTTTGACTTTCTTGTTTTTGTCATTGTTGTATCTTTTGTAGAATCAGTGTAGTAGAGGCAGTTTTGGTGTTTTGTGAACAAATATGTTCCTGAGTCTGTGTTAGCTTTTTTGTTCAGTATTGATGACAGCTTGAAAGTATGATTGGTTTCAGCTGTAGTGGACTTTGCAGTCTCTTACTGCAACTCACAGTAAATAAAGTGAGAGAAGAATCATATCACCCCTTTCAGGGTGTTTGCCCTCCCTTACCTGTGGTTGTGCCAACACGGAATTATATTTATTAATTGGGGTGCAGGAGAGTTTGCTCCTTGGTAAAACATTAGTTTTCATGTTCTCTGTCCATTGATGCTGGTGCAGTGTGATTTTTTTTTCGATGTTGGCAAGGATGATATTTGTGGCTTTGTTTTGCTGGCATGAATCTACACCAAAGCCATTTCCTATGTGTACCAGTCATAGAATTGAAGTTGATGTATTTTATAAGCTTTTGGTACTTCTAGGGCTGCTAATTTAAAAAGGAATGACAATTTTAGATGAAAACTGGTGTAAGTACATGTGCTTAATATAGGACAACCTTAGAGATTATTGAATGTTTTTTGCCAGCTGATCATATGCAGCTGATTTATTGAACTAAGCAACTGCCAAACTGTTTACATATAAAAGTGATACATTGACTTCTGGGTGTTTTACAGGTAGCAACAAGTAACATAAAAGCTTATAAGAGACCAATTAATATCATCAAGTACCAGTTGCACTAATTTCTAGCAGAGTTGATGTTCTTCGTGTTTCACTGTTGTAGTCATCACATTTAGGTTACCTGCTTGCAGTAGCCCTCAGCTGGCCTGATTATCAAAGTCTTGGGTCCTATGTCGGTTGCTGTCTCATCTTCCATGACGTCAGGTAGTCAGGGGAATAAAGCATGCAGCCCGACGCCATTACATCAGTCTTTCTTGCCGTGCAGTGCCCAAAGCAGAAGCAGTTTGCAAGTGCCGGTCGGCCGACTCCTGAAATTTTCGTTTTCGAGTTTCAGAACCGAAGTCTTCAACTAAGCTAAGTATCCCATTGGGGAAACTTTTTCTTGCTCTAAACCAATGTCAGTGAAAGTCAGTAATTGTATTTCTTGTGGAAAGCAAATACCCCATAAAGATTTTCATTCGTACTGTATTCCTTGCCTAGGCCCTGACCACAACATACCTCTCTGTCGGTTTTGTGCCTTATTTAAACAACAAACTATTCGTCGTTGGTATATTTACGCTTCTAAATATTTTGGTACCCGGTTCAATTACCCAGATATGGCTTCGGTAAGCCACCTGACTCCTGACATTCCAAAAAACACAAAGATAAAGACAGAGACAGACCGCTTAGGTCCAAAGGTAGCGATGACGCTTCTCCTAAGCTAGTCGCCAGTTCGCTGGTACTCAGTGAGGCGCTTTCACAGCCCCTGATACCTGCTACTTCAGATTTGCAGGCCTCTACTGAGACCCATTTGGAGTCTGGTATGCTGCGAGATGCTTCAACTGTGATACCTGCAGATGTCTCCACCTTGGATGGGTCTGGAGCCACTGTGCAGGCACCAGCTTCTGAGGGTGTATTCAGGCCTACTGACTTTCATATTAAACTGATGACATCTTCTTCTTCAAGGCCTAAAGCTTGATCCATGCCTAGAAAACCACATGGTCAGGCCTCCATGCCTAAAAAACAAATAAGAACGGCTGAAGACCTTATTAATTTAATCAGGGGAAGCCAACGTTCCCCCTCTGAGACCTAGGTCTGAATTTGCTTATGATGATTCTGAAATTTCTGTTTCCTCTGATGACCAGGATTTACCCTTATCTACCTTTGAGGATTCTGATGCAGAAGACTCCATTCCCTCTGCTTCCCCTCCAGAGGATTTCTCTTTTGGTAAAACCTTGCATACTCTTAGGGAGCATTTTCGCTTTGAAAGCCAGGATTACTCTGACTCTAAAAAGAGGCTTTGGGATTTCTTACTCCTGCCCCAACACAGGCCTTTAGCTTATCCCCCTGTACTGGACATTGTTGATAATGATTGTTGATGCCTTTTCGGAATCTAGTCTGGTCACTGACTTTCTACCTCCTTCCAGAAAACCAGATAGATATTACAGGGTTCCTGACTCTCACAAGTTCCTCCTTTAAAAATCCTGCTGCGGATCCTGAGACAATTTCACAGGGACCCAAGTACATTAAGGCGACTACTGCCAAAAATCCTACCCCCTCTGATAGAGATTCCAGGGCGCTGGGTAGATGGGGTAAGAAGGTGTACAGTTCTGCAACCATGGCCATTAGGGCCTTAAACTTCCAGTTTCATATGTTAAAGTATCAGCAGCATATTATTGGATTGCTGAAACAGAAAATGATGTTGATTCCTGACTGTACTGAAAATAAAGATTTACAGGATTTAATGCATTCTGCTGAACAAGTTGGAAAACATACTTTGCAATGTGGTTTTGATTCCTTAGAGGCATCTTGCAGGGCTGCTGTCACTGGGTCTGTACTTAGAAGGCATGCTTGGCTTAAGGAGCAATCTTTGTTAAAGCTAAATTGCTGGATGCTCCCTGAAACCATGACCGCCTGTTTGGCAACAAAGCAGAAGTACTACTTAAAAAGATTGAGGAAAAAGCTAAATCTATGTAAATTGTTAAATATTTCCTGCAAGTACAGCCTCCCAGATTTAGTAGGCATTGGCCCTCTAAGAATTGGTCCTTTCCTACCTCTTCCAGGCCTTCTCAGTCCAAACTCAGAACCAGCAGAACACCCGGGCTCCAGTCACAAGGTACTCACAGGACTAATCAGTGGGGGGAATCCCATTTCCGAATCAGGGAGTAGTAAGACTCCCCCCTATGGTAAAGTGTCTCAATGACTTAACTTTAAAGCGTCCAAGTCCTGCACAACTGACTGCTCCTTTAGGGGGGAAAATTGCCCTGCTGGCAAAAAATTGAGAACCCATTACCCAGGACAAATAGTTTCCCAGGGATACAGGCTCCACTTCCACAACTTACCAACGCAAAATGGTTAGCTAAATCTACTCCCAAATCAGTGGGCAGAGGCTCAAAAGCAAGTTCTCTCTCTTTTCAGTATCAGGGCTATTCAAACTGTCCCAGAAGGGGAAAGGGGACAAGGTTTTTACTCAAGACTTTTCCTGGTGCCCAGAAAAGACAACTCCTGGCATCCTATCCTGGACCTCTCTACCCTAAACACATTGTTGGTGATCCCAGAATTCAAGATGCTAACTCTTGACCAGTTGTTTCCTATGCTAGGCAAGGATGCCTGGTTGGCAACACTGGATTTAAAGGAAGCCTACCTGCACATCCCAATCAGGGAATCTTGCAGAAGATACCTGTGCTTCAAAGCAGTCTACATGCACTATCAGTTCTCTGCACTGCCCTTTGGCTTATCTACTGCGCCCAAGGTATTCACAAAGTGCCTAGCTCCTGTCATTGCATTTTGCAGACAAATAAATATCCAGATATACCCATACCTGGACGATTGTCTAATTCAGGCAGAAAGCCAGGACATACTATTGAATCATCTGGTGTTTGTACAAAAATTGCTAACTTCTCTGGGGTACACCATAAACGAAAAAAAATCACATCGTGTACCCTGCCAACAGATTGTATTCCTGGGAGCAAGCTTGAACACAACTTCCCAGATGGCTTTCTTCACGCCAGAGAAACAAGTTCATTTGACAGCCTACTTCAAACTACTGCCACAAAGACCCAGCTATCTGCAAGGAAAATACTGCAAACCTTGGGGTTCTTGGCCTCCTGCATTCTCCTAATTCCATATGCAAGACTGCATATGAGGAAACTGCAATGGTATCTAAAAAGCCTATGGTGTCAACATTCTCAGGATCTAGAAGCAATGATTCCTATCATACCTTGCTTACAGATAGAGTTCCTTTGGTGGGCAGAGGCCTGCCACCAAAACAAGAGAATGCCATTCACTCTACCCCCTGCCACACAAACCCTAACAACAAATGCATCAGGCTATGCATGGGGGGCTCACTTGGCAGGGAAGTGCATTCAGGGCAAATGGAACCCAAGTCAAATGCACCTGCATATCAATCAAAAAGAAGTGTTAGCTGTACAGAATGCTCTGACAGCCATCAAGGACCACATTCTTCCAGGATAATTAATGGTAAAAATGGACAACACCTCTGTAATGTGGTACATAAGCAGGGGGGAACCCACTCATACCCTCTCTGCATACTAGCCATGGCTCTGTGTAATGCACCTACAGTGCCCCTACAGGCTCAATTCCTGCCAGAAAAGCTAAATACATTGGCAGACAAAACTAAGCATAAATCTCATGGACCCACACGAGTGGAAACTGGAACCAAAGATATTCAACATGTTGAGAAACAAATGGGGGAGCCCAGAGGTAGACCTGTTTACCTCCCCCCAGAACTACCAATTGGACAAATTCTGCACAAGGACTCCCCACAAACAAGCTTGGAAAGTGGATGCCCTGTCCTTCACCTTGAAAAAACGATCGGTTTATGCCTTTCCACCTCTGCTTCTCCTTTCCTTTTCCTCCATCAAAATTCATGGCTCAGCCGTTTCAGCTCATTACAACACAGAACCACCCCTCTTCTCTCATCCACTGCTGAAGCAGTTCTTCAGATGGACCAAAAACTTAAGACCACCCAGGAGAGCCCCCTACTCCAGCCTGGGACCTTAATTTATATTGGAAAAACTCCCTCTACCTTCCTTTGAGCCAGCTGCAAATGCAGAGTTGAAATTCCTTTCTTGGAAAACAGCCTTCCTTTTGGCCATCACTTCAGCAAGAAGGGTGCCTGACTTACAGGCCCTTATGGCAGTGGAGCCTTTCATCATCTTTCATGCGGACAGGGTGTCCCTCAGGACAAATCCCTCCTTCATGCCCAAGGTGGTATCCAGTGTGGCCCTTAATCAGTCGATTCATTTGCCAACCTTCTTTTCTAATCCACAGAACAAAGTGGAACGGATACTGCACTCCTTATATGTGCACAGACAACTTAGATTTTACTAGGACAGGACTAAACCTCTCCGGAAATCTGAACAACTGCTGGTTGCATTTGCTGCAGGGGCAGAGGGGAAGGTTATTTCAAAGCAAACCATTTCTAAATGGATAGGCCATTGCATTCATTTCTGCTATAAGCACCATGGAAAACCTACCACTCAGGGGATAAGACCACATTCATCCAGGGCTGCATCTACCTCTACAGCCTTCCTCAGAGGTGTCCCTACCGGGAACATCCTAGAAGCTGCTACCTGGAGTTCTGTACATACCTTCACCAAGCATTTTCTTTTGCCATTTTTCTCTAAATCCAGAGCTGGCTTTGCCACTGCAGTCTTGCAGGGCCTTATAGTTGGTCCTAATGCTATCTAATTTCCTCCTCCCATCTTTAGCTTTGGGAATCTACCCAAATGTGATGACTGCAACAGTGAAACTTGAAGAACATAGTACAGTTCTGTACAATTACCATAAATGTAGATGTTTGAGTGTATTCACTGTTGCAGTCCTGGTTACCCTCCCTCCAGCCCCCTGACTTCTTTTGGCTATACCTCTAATCTTGTTTACTATGCTTAAAGCTTTTTGGTGTATTTGCTTTTTTGTTGGAGGTATAACCTTGTATATATAATTGCTTCCCATTATGGGGCAAGAAAAAAAACTGATGTAATGGCGTCAGCTGCATGCTTTTATACCCCTGACTACCTGATGTCATGGAAGATTAGACGGCAACCGATGCAGGACCCAAGACTTTGATAATCAGGCCGACTGAGGCTACTGCAAGCAGATAACCCAAATGTGATGACTGCAACAGTGAATACACTCGAACATCTACATTTATGGTAAGTGTACACAACTGTACTTTCTGCATTCTTCTGTCATTGACACAAATGTAGTAAAGTTTCACCCAAGCAATTTTGACACACCTAAATACTGTTTTTTTTTAATACTGACTTCTTAGCTGTGTTCAACACATATGCAGTATATTTTTGAATGCCTAGGGGGCAAATCAAATAGCATTTCTGTTTAACCCTCTTGAATATAGAAGCATACCTCTTAAACATTTAGGGAAGAATTCTTGGCAAAGCCAGAAATAATGGGGGGGGGGGGTGATGGCCTATACACTTAAAAAGTTGCTGAGTAAAATGGTTTGCATTAGCATGCATAACCCAAAGGATATTAAGTATGAAGCTCAAAAGGTTGTCATTATTTAGTGACTGCACTCCTAAATGATTTGCAAGAAAAAAATTATTGCCTGACATACGAGGCAAAAATCTGGAGATTCTGTGAAATTCTGGATAGTTGAGAGATTTTGATAGAGGTGCATCTAATGTTCTTTTCAAGGGATAAGTTCCTTTTGGACACAATCTTACACCTATGTCATGCATAACATTTTAGTGTAAATGAGCCATTGGGTCACAGAATGGTGCATAGTAATACTCAGGGACACTGATTTATAGTTTCCAGAAATGAAATTCCATTTTCAAGCAATGAATTTATGGAATTACTTGTGAATTTTAAGTGAAGTTTCCAGTTGTTACTGCCATTTCATTATGACTTTTTTGTGTGTCTGTTTCTATATATGTGTGTTTGTGGTCTATACAGTAATTTCTTCACAGATTTTAGTGCGTCTCTGAATTTCATATGCAAAATTAAGATGGGTTTTATGTTAAGGCTCCATAGAATAAGCTGACAGTACTACAAATAAATGAGTAGCAGTGCAGGTCATGCTGGCCTAAAAGGTCTAATTCCATACAAATACAATCCCCAGGATTCAAGAAGCTCGGCACAAGGACGGTTTTAGCCTTGCGCCGAATGTCCTCAGTGCAGATGGTGCAGCAGCGCCATATGAATATGTATGAGGGCGCACCGCCGCATCCTCGACGTGCACAGGAAATGTGTGCTAGTGTAGGGGGCGTGTACAAGTGGTCTATGAAGTCGTAAACATGCCCGGACAGTTGCACAACCTACTATGCTTACTATTAGAGCCCGCCTCTAATAGTAAGTCAGTAATTCAGTGTCCGTGGATACCGAAATGTATGCTAAGCATACAAGAGTGTCCACGAACAGTGAAATAAAATCAAAGTAATAAACACACAAGCACTTAGTGGAATGTTGAGCCCTGTCCCTAGACCCTTCACAATTAGATTCCCTGTGTCCCTATTATACATTTGTATTGCTGCAGTATCGAAGGTGTAAGCAAAGCGCAGCATGTTTGTGCATCGCTGCCCTCCGCCGAGTGTAGCTTACATATCAAAATCATTCAAATAGAGAAAAACATGCGGAATCAATGTAAACATCAATAGTGTAGTATTTAGATCATCCGCCTAAAGAACAGGCATTCACAGTGTGAGCCCAACAGTAGCATATATCATTTTCCATGTGGAATGAATGTCGTTTTGCTGTAAAACCGACATGAGTATCGCATGAGATGTTTAAGTAAATGTCATTCAAAGTGGCACTGTCATAATAAGGTGCTAGTAAGCAGGTGGAAGCACAAATAAGCAGCAGTAAACATATACAAGTACCAGTAAGCAAGTCTGAGTGCGCTTGCGTGGATCATTGCAGTGCCCAGCATAGGAAATATATCTAAGTATGTACAGATATATAATATATATATATATATATATATATTATATATCTATGAAGAATGAACACCGTAACAATGAAGCATACAAAAGGAATGAGAAGGGAATCAACAACAACCCCAGTATTATATAGCGCTGTCAGCATATGTCATATCAAGCTGGGCAGGAGTGAGCAAAGCACTGCTCCTCACACCACAGGCAGGATATTATCAGTGGGAGTAACATTGTCGATCTACTAAGTCTACTTTACAATCAGAGGGTAGTCCCTGGTGGTACTACCCAAAAATTGATAGAATGTTTGGCCATCCGACCATTACACAAGCAAGGGCAGGTATGTGCAAGGACTAAATGGTAGGAGAGCCTGAGAATACATGGGTTGGGACAACATACGTGTAGGGCCCCTAACACTCTGGAGAGGGCAATGTGTGGAGGTATGTCATGGCTGCGATAGCATCTGGACAATGGATGGTATGCGTGTATGTTGAACTCGGGTGGGGTGGAGGAACTATGGGTATGAAATTATGGATCCAGGCATGCCAAGGTTGGATGGGCTGGTTCTAATTGGACCGCCTCGTGGAGGTCAGCGAGTTCCTTATGAGTATATATGCATACACACATGCAGAGATCTATATGTAGAAGTACATTCTCTGTAACACATTCATTCCATTTGCAGACATAAACAACATGAATGTGCCCTTACAAACCTCGACAGTAGCTAGAATAATAGGTTGTGCATAAGAGGGAAGGGATGAAACTGCTAAAACGCAGAGGTGTGTACAATGTCTGAAGTCAGTGCTGTGCTGGAAAAATCAAATGTGAGGACTTTCTCACACATGGAATCATTCCTGTGATCTGCCTGCTACGGCAACACCAATTACTAAACCGTTCTATTTGTAAAAGAAATGCGCCGAACACGTACATAATTAGGTTGTCATGTGTAATGTGTGCGTTACCACATAGTCATACTTATTAATTTATTGTAGTGTCATGTTAATGGGAGCAAGGATGTAATGAATTAGAGTCTAATCTTGACATAAAGACATGCGTGTCCCATGTGGGACAACCCAGAAATTGCGAATAATGTCCTTCTGGCCGCTCATTTCACTAGTGTTTGTGGACTAAAAGTTTGGGAGTTCTGAGGATACGTGGAGTGAGCCAACCGATGGGATGGGTCTACAGGAGTAGGGAGTGGCCAGTGTGTAGTGGTGTGGATACACCGCGAATCCAACTGGAGAATAGATGACTGCAGTGTTAGGGAGGCATTGGGGTGGGTGTTTGGAGAACCAGGAGTCATGGGTATATATATGCAAATGAAGCAGCACAGCAATAGTGTATTGGTTAGAGCAACCGCCTAACAGACATTCCCATTCTGAATCCCACTGCATCACATACCATTTACCATCGGTAATCTGTACATGAACATATTTTGACATCTGTCTGCTGTATAACCTGCAAAATAACAAAAGTGAACTGGAGCAATGTGTCAGTGTCATAATGAATAAGGCACTAGTAAACAGGTTTAAGCATATATAAACACCAGTAAGCATGTGTAAGTGCGTTTGCGCAGGGTATGTATTGCTTTACAGACACACACATAAATATATATATATATATATATATATATATATATATATATATACATATTATATAAATACATATATATATATAAATATGTATACATATGTATAAAACTATATTATATATATAATGTTTTTTAAAAATGGAATTGTATTATCAGCTAAGTTTGCTTTTACATTGTATGTATTTGTAAGCCTTAACAACGGCATAACTCTGATTTGACATTTGGAGATGCATTTGATTTTATTGGTTTATATTTGAATGTAAAAGAGTATTTAAGGCTCTTATTAAATGGTTTTATTGTTATCTGATGAAGTCCTGATTGGAGCAAGGACGAAAACGCATTTTGTGGAAGGAGCGTTAATTTGGTTTTATTGCTTGCAACGTTTTTTTATCTTGGTTGGTTTGCGACATTAAACTGTTTGAAAAGTGGCTTTGGAGCTTGCCTTTATCTCGTTGGACACTCTTGTTGTTTGGTGGTACAGATTTGTTCTTTTTGAATTATTTTATATTATATATATATATATATATATATATATATATATATATGTGTGTGTGTGTATATATAGTTGCACATAATG
>NC_056728.1:1234548175-1234574960 GCF_019279795.1 Protopterus annectens
AAACAAGCACAGATGTGAAACATGCATGCAACAATACCATACCGGCCTACTTGTCTGCCTTAGGCTTTAGAATACTGGCCAAGGCTATTGGCTCCCCCATGGTGCCTTATTTAGGAGAGTCTTGAAGGTGAATACCAGCTCTGTAAACAGCACAGTAGCAGAATCAATGAGGATTATGCTACTCAACACCAGGGGTTGTGATCACAGCATGCATGCGCTCACAGCACTCCTCAGGATGGACAACGCCAACATCTGTGCAGTAACTGAGATCTGTCTTAAGGCTCCTGAGAGCACACCAGCACTACCAGACTACAACCCATACCACACATTTCAGCCACAGAACACGGACTGACACAGACATGGAGGGAATGTATCCATATTCATCAGGGATACCTACACCTCCAGGTTAGTGGGCAGCATGATACCTCTGAGATCATCCATGTGCAGCTAACATCAGCCACAACTGCAATGTAAACTGTGGCCTGGTACGGATCACCCTCCATGACCCAGGCCCACCACTCCCACCTACCTGGAGACAGTGAAGAACATGACAGTCCTAACGCACACCCTGGCATTGGTTGATGTCCACTACCATACCATTAACTGAGAAACTTACTCCAGTACTCACTTCCAGGCCCAGCACTTCCTGAGATTTATCACCTCATATGCCCTGTATCAGGTGTTAACCTCCCTAACGAGGGGTGGAAACGTACTAGAAGTGGTCATCACCAACATGGGCAACAGGTGCACCACAGTGGAGGTTAACTGGTCATTGGTTAGATCTGACCATGAACTATTCATTGTTTCCACACCTAAGCATCTCCCCCACCCACGGATACCACAGTGTATACCTTTCCTACAGCTAAATTTACACTACTAGTGACAGGGGTGGGGGGTTTCGCAGCCCCCATGCTAAGGGGAAACACTGCTCAAGATACAGACAGATATACAAATGCAGTCTATAAGCACCTACACGGATGTATGGATTGTACCATCGCTGGTAAACCAAGACTCACTCCTCCTAGACAAGTACAACCAGCCTGGTGGACCTCTGCAATAAATAGGCTATACTACAGAAGTAGGATAGTGTTCCAGACAAACATCATATCCCACAAAGGGCAGACATCCGTGACCACTATTAGTATAATACGTATGTCCCTCATGACATCATCCAAGGCTAACAGCAGAAAAATACGCACGGATTCGAAAGATAACCACAAAGCCGCCTTTGGCTATGTCAAGGATCTAAGTGGTGACGCACAGATTTGCACTGTGCCGGTGTAATATAGCACAAAATATGCTGACCCTACTGATATCGCCAACATCCTTGCAGATACATTCAGTGCATACTTCACCCCCTAAAGAGCCCACAACACTGTCTGAAAGGTACAGTATCCCACACATCAGTGACACACAGGTGGAAATGGCCCTCTCTAACAGCAGAACACAGCGTCCGTGGAGGCAGATGTTGTCCCAGACTGTATCTTGCAAACTGTACAAGACAACCTGACCCCCCACCTAATTAAGCTTTCCAGCCTCAGCCTCTCCACAGGCTACATGCTCATACAATAGCGCATGGCAACGGTTATTCCACTCCACCAAGGTGGAATCACAACTGACCATGATAACTACCACCCCATAAGCCTGAGTAGCCTGGTCTGCAATGGTATGGATTGCATCCTCATGGCATTTATTAACAGACATTGGTAACCTCCTAACATGTGAACCAACCCAGGTCAGCTTGGTTGAGTGCAGTTCATGTCTACTGAACCTGTTTGACGTCTTGTATACAGTTACCAAGACATTAGATGACTGGGAGAGGTGGTTCACACATACTACCTGGACCTCACCAAGGCTTTTGACACCATGCCCCACTCATGTATTATTGATAAACACACCAGCCTGTACATACACACATACATCACAGGTTGGGTTGCCAATGGGCTTACACACAGAACCTACATGGTATGACTAGCGGACTCCAGTCCAACTCTTGACCAGTCACGACTGATGTCCCACAGAACTCCGTCCTGGGAGCCCTACTGTTTGGCATATACTTCTCAGAGGTACAGGCAAACACAGGTGGACTATGGCAGATCAAGTTTGGCAATTACTGCTAACTGGGAGCCATGATTGATAGTCCAGCTGACACAGACATCCCTCAAGGGGCCTTACAGAAACCTTCACTGGGTGTCAACATCTTGGCCTCCAGCCAAGTGCAGCTAACTGTATGGTCATTCCATTGTGGAATATTAAGCACTCACATATTAACACGAGTGGCAGTCACTTTAATATGGACGAGGTAATGGGGTATCTGGGGACTAAGGTAGATAGTGATCTCCCCTTTTGACAGTCATATCTCCAAAGTAGTTAGGACATCCTTCTATGTAGGCCATCTGATTACTAAAGGGTTCCCATCTAGACATACTGGGGTTATAGTGATCCTTTACTCATCACTCATCAGTCCTATCATTGGGTATAATAACCCATTTGGGATGCACCTCAGAAGATACTTCCAACAGTTGAGAGGTCCACGAATGTACCTCGCCAAGGGGAATACTGGCCTCCAACATATGGCCTATGTAGCCAGACTGAATAAACTCCTGCTTTTCTCAGTGGCATCTCATTTACACAGAGATGATCTCTGCTGGCCAACACAGCCATGTCGAACTCAGGCTTAATGGATGTGCTCCACCTATGGGAATCCATGTCACAGTGAGCCACACTCTGTCATGTGCTGAACCTTGCCACAACAATAACTGGAAGGTGCTGGAGGGACGGATTCCTGGCACAGATACTCCCCATACTTTGGAACAACATCCCTAACTACATTATACAGAGCCCCTCAGTAACACTCTGCAAGAGAAATTTTGAAGAGTGGATGGGGCACAGTAGATGGACCCTAGGGATCCCATTGGCTCTGCTTCACAGAGGGACATTTTATGAATGGAGTGGCAAAAGCTGACACATTTTGGCTGGGCTTATGAATGGCCTCTGGCAGTTGGACAAGTACCTATCTGTGAATCTATACATACAGTATCAGCACATGCTGGTAGCTTATTTACTGTTCAGGTGTTGACTTACCTTGTGCCAATGGCAGTTGTGTTTGCAATAGTTGAGGGCTGCCTATGTTGGATGCATACAGTAGACTTGCCTATACATGACAATTTGCAGGTAGTCTTGTGTTTGTGCCATCCATTTTTACTGTGTGTGCATGTGGCAAAAATGTCAGTCCCTAGGTGCCTACACTGTCAGTGTGTGTGCTATATGTTCCCTCTGCCAAGGCATGCGCATATACTGGGCATGCCTCCGTCTGCCTACTGGGGCTGGCTCAAGGTGTTCATGGTCTGAGTACCTTTGTGCCTGTGGGGCCCTTGGTAATGGCGGTGGGCTGTGAGGGCCTTCACCATTCTGTCCCTGCGTCAGCTGTTTCCACAGGACCATATTGTATAGTATGGCACATACTATGAAGATGTGGGCACACGTGCCTGGAGAGTACTGCAAGGCTCCACCAGATATGTCCAAGCAACAGAACCGTGACTTCAGCATCCCAAACACATGCTCTATGATGATTCTGGTTTGTGAGTGAGCCTAATTATGGCATTCCTGCATGGATGTGTGTGCGAGCCTAATTATGGCATTCCTGCATGGATGTGTGTGCATTTCTGATGGGAGTCATCATCCACGGTTCCAGTGCATAGCCAGCATCCCTCACCAGGTGGCCATTTGGGATGTCCTCCCTGGCAAATAACTGATACAGCTGTGAGGCATGCCAGATGGAGTCGTGATAGCTTCCAGGGCTGCCAGCACACACATCCATAATGCCCTGGGCATTGCACACAACCTGGCAGTTGATGGAGGGGTATCCCTTGCAATTTATGTAGGGCCTACCCTGCTCACCGTGTGGTGACTTGATGTGTATGTGCGTGCAATCTATTGCACCCAGTACCTCCGGGTATTCTGCCACATGGTGGAAGAGACTCATATTGCTGGCCAACTCCTCCTGCATTTGGGGGAAGTATATGTGCTCATTGGCATGTGGTAACATGGCATCTAGGAACTGGTGTAGTACCCTGGATGCTGATGCCTGTGAGATCCCCATGATATCCCCAGTTGGTCTCTGAAATGTACCTGTAGCTAGCATTCTCAGGCTTACACATACCTTCATATCCACTGGGGATGGGTTCCCTTCTGTTTGTTCTGGCTCTGAGGCATGGTTGGCACAGCTCCACAAGTTGCTGTAGGATGTCCCTGTCCACCCTGTAACGCTTTACTATCTCCAGATCATGTAGCTCCTGGTAGGTTATCCTGGGTGTGAACACACTCTTCCTCTGGTGCCTGAGCTGGTCGTGTGCATCATTCTCCACACCACCTTCAGTCTCCAACACATGCTGGCGGATCAAAGCTATGGCAGCCCCTAGCATGTGCATACTAAAAGTTCCCCGTCTGTATACACCACTGGTGCAGAGTGTATGGGAATACACAAATGTGTGTGAGGTGCTTTCACATTTTATACCGTTGTGCTATGGATGCTGCTGATGTCAGTGGTTGTGTATGAGCTATTCCAGCTGCCGCGTGTCTTAATTATGGGTTTTACAATGAGTACTGCAAGTGTGGGGCCTTTACTTTGGAGATATGCTTGCCTGCCTTGATTAATCTGTTGCCCTTTAATTCACTTTTAAACCTGGATCCCCTCCCATTATCAGGCATGCATCTACCTGCCATCTTTCTTGTTTTGTACTTTCCCTACCCAGTCATGACAAACTGTGTCTTGTAGCTGATATACTGCAAATCGGCTTTGTTGTGCTTTGACACTTTACTGTTTTCGTTGCAGTACAGCCCCTCCCTTTTCCTGTTCTGCAAGTAGCTGCTTGCATCCTTGTTAGCTGTTGTCAATGCCCCACTGTAGGCTCCTAGGTGTTGTCGTTTGTACTCCAATTTCCCTGCTGCAGCATTTCCTTATTTCTTTCCTATATCCTTCTTGTGTCAGCTGCCGTGGGCGCTGCGCAAACCCGTTTACTGGGTTTGCATGCCTTTTCATCTCCGTTCACATGCATACTCTGTTACTTTGTGTACTCTCAGCTAAGCAAAGCTATGGCCAGTTCAACACACCCCTATCCTGCAGCTTTGCCTAGCTCAGGGCAGACTGCTTTAGCAGTGCTCCAGTGTGCTTACAGCAATGGCGATGCACCTCTCTCTTGATGTCATCTTTATCTCAAGGGCACACCTCGGTGTTATAACGCTACGCTTTGAGGTGCATCCTTACACCAGTGGGGAATCTGTGATTCACTATTACTCCTCTCGTTTGCATGGCATTGCCTACTAATTCCTAGCTACCGCGCATAACACTGTCACAGCCCCTTAGCAACCCTTGCGCCATGGTATGGTGTAGCATGCCTGCCATTGACTATTATGGGGAAATCGTGATGTGTTGCATTGCAGTTTTATTCTATATTTTTATATTTTCCTTGCGATCCCCTTTGCGTCCCACTGCCCTGCGCTTCCACGTCACGATAGTGCGACTATATATATTAAATGTTAATTTTATATTTTGTACATTTTTTTTTTATGCCAATGGCTATATATTTAGCTTGACAGCTAGGCTGAGACGTGGACCCTATAGCTCTGCCAGTGGGGAGTCCTATTGGGGACCTGGAGAGCAAGGGAGCAACCAGCCCCAGAGTGACTGTGATCTCTGTGTGGCTCTTAAGGAAAGTTGCACTTTACTGTTTGTATTTGTGATCCTTTCTCCTATATGAGACGCCCTCTCTGGTGTTAGTGGTGAGGATTGAGGCTCCTTGATTGCTGGGCCAGGGCACAGGCATCACATATTAATTGTGGTGGCAGTGGTTGGGATATCCATCACATAATTGGTTTGCAGTGATGGGATCCACTACACATACTAATTGGTGGGCATTAGTGGTATATCCACATCACATATTAATTGGTTGGCAAATACTAACTGGCTTGTAGTGGTGTGGGTAGAGTGAATCCTGTAGCTTGTGTACAGTGATCTCTGAATGTGTGTTGTACTCTAAAACAGCCACGCAGTGAATACTGTTCAGATCACAATTGTTTTGTTTCTTTTGTTAGCTTAGTTAGACAGGGTGAGCAGGCAGCATGTCAGCAGAGGAGTATGGAAAGCTGGCAAGGAACCAGCTGGTGGGGATGTGCCAGGCTAGTGGACTGGTGCATGGAAACATGACTAAGGCAGACCTGATTGCAGCCTTGGTTACAGCTGCATCAGAAAACAGCATCCAGGATGACAATCAGACTGGCAGTGGAGATACAATATCCCCGCTCAACCTTTCTACAATGGACTTAAAAATCCAGCTGGAGCTAAACAGACTTGAGTTGGAGGCCAGGCGTATGGAGATAGAAGCTGAAGAAAAGGAGCATCAGAGGAGGCATGAGAGTCATGGAGGTAATGGGGAAGGGAGTAACTGGACCCCAGAAGCACAACAGGTCAGTAAATTTCTACTGCAATTTAAAGAGGAGGATAATTTTGATAGTTTTTCATATGTTTGAGAGGGTATGCAAACAGTATAGTGTTGACCAAAGGCTCTGGGTATGGTTCCTGACCCCCTTACTCCATGAGAAAGCTGCAACATTTTTGTCAAAAATGCTTGTTGCTGTCTGTTTTGATTATACTGCTGTAAAAAACAAAAAGTCGTTTAGAATGTTTTAAGCTAACACCTGAAATGTATAGGAAAAAGATTTGTGAGCAATGACGCAAGACAAATGGAAGTGTGTGTGAATATGTTGCTGAACTGAGCACTTATTTTCATAGGTGGGTGAGTGGATGTCAGGTCACCACTTTTGAAGGGCTAGCAGACCTTTTGGTGAGGAAAGAAGCCCTTAGCACTTTGCCTGAGGACATGAGTATGCGGTTAGCTCTTAGACAATGTGCTACTTCAGATGAGTTGGGGAAGAATGGAGACCTATACCTGGCAAGCAGGGCAGCCCTGCACAGGAAGGGGGACCCCCAGTACTGCTCATGCATCTAAAGGAACCCATGGTGGGCAGCACAGACTGCCCCGACAGAATCTGCCAGTAGCAGGAGAAGCCACTAGTCCAGGTACACATCCAGGAGCCAAGGGTAAATGTTTTGAATGCAACCAGTGGGGCCATGTGGCATCATACAGGTATCCACGGAGGCAAGGTGGGGAACCATAGGTGAGGGAGCCAGTAAGTTGGAAGGACAAATTGCCAATAGTAGGTTATCTTGAGACAGCAGGGGTACTAAACTACCATTTTGTAGATGTCTGGAGAGGGAAGGATTTGGATGAGACACTACCATGTACTTATGCAATTACACGCGGTCAGGCTAGGAGACAAGCATGTGGGTGTGGTAGACTGCAGGAGACCCAGATAGACTGCATACTTGTAGCCAGGACTGGTGAGGTGGTGACTTCAGGAAGGGAGCTACTTTGTAGCAGTGAGACTGAATGTGAGCCACAGCTGCTTGTGGGTACTGATGTTCCCGTGGACAAAGTGACTGCAAAGGTAGAGGTGAGTAGTAGTACCCAGGCTGACAGTGAGGCACCACTGTCAGAAGATGCCAGACTTCCTGTGGAAGGGGAGCTGGGAAGGGTTACAAGGAGAGAGTTGGGACAGGCTCAGCTCTCCGACTCTACATTGCAAGGCCTGAGGCAGGTAGCTAGGGAGGCACATGATTCTCGAGGAAATGGGGAATCTGTATACTGAGACGAAGGGTTTACTGTACAGAGTGGAGCCCTGAGGGAGGGCTAGAAGGTGAGAGAGTACAGCAGTTGGTAGTGCCTAGAGCCTACCGTCTGGCACTTCTAGCAGTAGCCCATGATATTCCCTTTGCAGGTCATATGGGCATAAAACATACAAAGAGATGTATTATGCAAAACTTTATTGACCTGGAATTTCCAGAGATGTAACAGTTACTGCAGGACCCGTGAGCAGTGCCAAAAGGTAGGCAAGGCAGGGGACAAGGTGAGAACTCCTTTGATGCCTTTGCCTGTAATTGAGGAGCCATTTCAGAGGGTAGCTATGGATATTTTGGGTCCTCTGAGTACCCCAAGTTCCACAGGGGAAAAGTATATCCTATTGGTAGTAGATTATGCTACACGATACCCTGAGGCAGTGGCTTTGTCTTCCATTGAGACATAGAAGGTGGCAAATGCTTTGTTAGAGATTTTCAGCAGGGTAGGTTTCCCAAAAGAAATACCGACTGACCGAGGTTCCAATTTCATGTCAGACCTGCTGGCTTGTCTGTGGAAGTCCTGTGGGGTGAAGCACATGAAGACCACCCCCTACCATCCCCAGACTAATGGTCTTGTTGAGAGGTTAAATTCTACAATTAAGTCAGTGCTACGGGCATTTGCAGATCAGTTTAAGAAGGAGTGGGACAAATATTTGCCCCATTTGGTTGCTTACAGAGAGGTTCCCCAGGAAGCCACAGGTTTTTCACCCTTTGAGTTGCTGTATGGGTATAGGGTGAGGGGACCTCTAGATTTAATTTGAGATGAGTGGGAAGATGAGTGCGAGTCTCACAAGGAGTCTGTTGTGGCATACCTCCTAAACCTCAGGGCAAGGCTCAGGGAACTCATGGTCTTCGCCCAGGAGAACCTGGCAGAAGCCCAGCAACAGAAAAAGGTGTGGTATGACAGAAATGCTCGAGCTAGAGAGTATGCTGTGGGGCAGCAGGTAATGGTTCTCATTCCTTTCGGACACCACAAACTGCAAGCAGCTTGGGAGGGTCCCCACCAGGTGGTAAAAAAGGTAAGTGATGTTAACTACATGGTGGAACTGCTAGGCAGATGACAGGGGCACAAATTGTACCATGAAACCTTACCATGATAGGGAGACCCTGCTGCTGAGCATTTGCAGTGGATTGCAGGAGGAGTCTGAGGGAGATCTGGGGACTGATCATCTCAGTGAGGCTCGGGCTGACACCTCAGTGGAAGAGGTAGCAATGTTCCAGCAGCTATCTCCTACCCAGGTTCGAGAAATCTGAGCAGTGTTTCAGAAATTTGGGGGCATGTTCACTGGGAAACCAGGGTGCACCCACCTGGAGCAGCACTCAGTGGATAAAGGACCCCAAAGGCTTATTAGGCAGGCCCCTTATAGGGTGCCTGAGAGAGTCCGACAGACTCTGAGGGAAGAGGTACAGGAGATGTTGGAACTAGGGGTGATTCAAGAGGCCAACAGTCCCTGGGCCTTCCCAGTGGTGCTGGTGCCAAAGAAGGATGGCAGCACCAGGTTCTGTGTGAACTACAGGAAATTATATAGTCACACAGAGTCTGATGCTTACCCCATGCCTAGGACAGATGAGGCCCTAGAGCAGCTGGGTGGGGCTAAGTATCTTACAACCATTGATCTTACCAAGGGTTACTGGCAGGTGCCCTTGACTCCCCGTGCTGGAGAGAAGTCAGCCTTTGTGACTCCTTTTGGCTTGTATGAGTTCACAAAGATGCCCTTTGGGATGAAAAATGCCCCAGTGACTTTCCAGAGGCTGGTAGATAATATCCTAGCAGGAGCTGGAGAGTTTGCCTTTACTTACCTAGATGATATTGCCATCTACAGCCATTTCTGGCCAGAGCACCTTCAGCATGTCAGGGAGGTGTTGGGCAGACTACAGAGGGCAGGATTGACCATTAAGCCAAGCAAATGTCAGGTGGGTATGGCAGAGGTCTCCTACCTGGGACATAGTGGGGAGTGGTAAGATAAGGCCAGAATCTGCCAAAGTGGAAGCCATTCAGGCATGGCCTGCACCTGTTACCTAAAAGCAGGTGAGGGCATTTTTAGGGACAGCAGGGTACTACAGAAAGTTTGTCCCCAGTTATAGTACCATAGCTGCTCCCCTCACAGACCTGACAAGGAAGAACAGTCCAGATAAGGTAGTGTGGACCTCAGCATGTGAGCAGGCATTCCAACAGCTTAAAGAAGCTTTGGGAGGACCCCTGTGTTAGCTAATCCAGATTACAGCAAATAATTTGTTGTACAGGTGGATGCTTCAAACCATGGGGTGGGGGCTCTACTTAGCCAGATTTCTTCAGAGGGCGAAGAGCACCCAGTGGTTTATCTCAGTCGTAGGCTCCAACCTAGGGAGGAATGCTATGCAGCTGTAGAAAAGGAATGTCTAGCCATAGTGTGGGCACTGCAGAAACTTAAACCTTATCTGTATGGAAGAAAATTCACTGTGGAAGAAAATTCACTGTAATGACAGATCACAACCCTCTGACATGGTTAAACAGAGCCAGCCAGCAAAATGCCAAGTTGCTAAGATGGAGCCTGGGGTTGCAAGCATACATGTCCATGCAGCACCGCAGTGGGATTAGCAATGCCAATGCAGATGGGCTCTCAAGACAGGGAATTGGGTAAGGTATACTCAGATAGACCTGACTCTCTCAAGCAGCGTTTCTCAAGGGTCACTTGAAAAACTAACTTGAGTTCTCCAGGGGGGAGAGATGTGAAGATTGGGGAAGATGGGTGAAGGCTGCCAGCCTATTCAAATAGGATTTGATACATAATTATGGCATTTGTAAATATAAATGTAAAATACAGGCTTGTTTCTTAAATGAAAGAAAATACTGTAAAATGTTCAGCTTCAAGATTGTAGCAACATTGCCATCTGCTGTAAGGAAAACTAAGGCAAACATTTCACATCTGTTCTTTGAAATTAAAATTATGTCTTGTATGTTATTTGATCTCCAGGGCTCAGAGTCATTTGGTCTGGGCTAGCAGATTCTTTCTATTGTTTTAACTTAAGAAATAACTACTAGTGTGTACATGTGAAATGTCTTTTATTGTTGTAGTTTCCTGAGCAGATGTTAGCTTGCTAAATAATGCAGTCTGTTGGCCTGGGAACCCCAGGCTAAGTGTCAAAATGATGTAATCTGGGAGGGCCCAGCAGAAATGTTTGTTAGTGATTTTAAAAATTATTGCTGAGAGAGAGAGAGACTGTAAGCATTTTTGTTTGACTATCCAACTCAGCACTGCCTTATGCTCTATGTAAGTAAGTTACTTTAGAAGTATGTTTTCTTGTAGCAGTAGCTAGGAATTAGAAAATATTAGACTAAGTGTTTTTCTGTTATGTCAGAACTGTACTACTGAATTATTTTAAGATTCTGTGTGATCTCTGAATTCTTGAATAGCACTGTGGTGTAGTAGTATTGTCTTGTGTTTTTAGTATTTATTATTAAATATTTTTAAACCCTTTTCAACGGTGGCTGGTTTGTTTAGAGATAAATTAAGCTCTTATGTACATTGCATGCTTATTAGTGAATCCTGTACTAAGCCCTTCCAATAAGCCTTGATTGCTTAGTTGCACTTCTATTGGATAATAATATTGCACAGTAATAATTGGACACCCTTTTAAGGGCCTTTGGGTAGCTGATAATTATTAGCTGGTGCTGGCAGGAATTATTACCGTATAGTCTGGGCATAGGGTCACAGCTGGAAAATCTGTGTCAGCCTTTCCCAGAAGTGTCTTTGAAGTTGTATAAATACTTATCTCAAAGTGTGTGTGTGTGTGTGTGTGTGTCAGCTACTTGGGCAAGGACACGAACACTGGTTTCACAGAGAGGGTACTGGAGGTTAGGTTGCCAGGTAGGCTGAGATCTGTTCCCTATAGCTGTGCCAGTGAGGAGTCTTGTTGGAGACCTGGAGAGCAAGGGAGCAACCAGCCCCAGACTGTGACTGATCTGTGTGTGCTCTTAACGGAAATTGCACTTTACTGTGTGTATTTGTTATCCTTTCTCCTATACGAGACGCCCTCTCTGGGGTTAGTGTTGAGGATTGAGGCTCCTTGATTGCTGGGCCAGGGCACGGGCGTCACAGTGGTCATTTGAAGAAGAGTGAGTAATTAGATTGCTCTGGTTATGTGGGTGGCAGGCTGATTTAAATTACTGAAACTTAAGCTAACATTGAAGGTGCCAGTACTTACTGTGGTCTTCTGGCAGTCAATATATAGGCTACTGTCTAATGTGCTCATTCATTTTGTATCATCTGTATGCATGGTAGCTTGTTTCCATAGAGAATTGTTTGTGTTAACCTCCTCATGTAAATGTCCATCCGCCTTTATGGTTTAGCTCATTTTGTCACAATTTAAGAAAATGCAACTTATGGCTGCATAGAGCAAAGTGCATTTATTTTTAAAAGAAGGGTTTTAATTATTTTGAAACTCTTGAAACACAAGTAATTTACATAGAGCATGCTTTCCAGGTTAACAGCATAACGTTCTGTCATTGCCCAGCTTCCTGGTTTGCTTTGTTAGTGGTTTAAACCAGAAATTATTCAAAAACATACCTGATATTACAATATATTATGTCAAGGCTTAAGAACAAATGACTTGGCTACAATTTAAGATGGAACTGCTCTGAGAAGTAATTCAGTTACCGATAAGGGTTAGAGACCTATTATGCAACTTTCAAGGGTAATGATGCCATGCAATGCCTACTTACCTTAAACTTATCCTAGAGAAGGGATATGGTGACACAGCTGTTACTCAGCTGTGAAGACATTCGGGATTTTTGCAGCTGTGTTTGTGTTGGTTCTCAACCAACTTTCGGGTACTGTCACAGAATTTTTTTTCTGTTATTGCATTCCCTGCTCTGCACTTCTCTATCATCAGTCATACTGGTTGTTGTCTTGCTTAGTTGTAGTTCTGTCACAAAACTCACTGACTGTGAACTGTTAACCCCTTAACGGACTAGTTGGGAGAAGATTGTCCCATATTTACTGACTGTTTTTGGCTACCTTTGCTGGTTGTATAGTAAAGCCTTTGTTTTCTGAATGGTCAAGCATGTTCTCATGAAACTTTCAGGGGTTGTTACTAGTATAATTTTCTGTAAAACACCCTTAGATTGGGTTGCTACCGTCAAAAACAAATGAGCAACTGCATGTTGAATTTGAGTGAAAAAAATTGCATTTAATGTCATTTTTGCCTCTGTGTATAAAAATATTGGTCTTCTAAAATGTCTGCACATTGATCAACAGCTTAACTTCTGCTCTGCCATGGTGAAAGCAGAGACTGTGGAGCAGCAGTCAGTGATTTGGTCAGTTGTGTAAAATTTACTTACTGGCTGGTAAGTACATTTCGAGTATGCCAAAAAAGAGGAAACTAAGAGATCCTGAAAGAAAATCAACTAGAAAAGGCGAAGAGAAAAGGGTAGCTGGAAAGAGTCCTGCAGCTGTTCATCAAAAAGCAGTTCAGGCTCCAGCTTTGGTGCAAGACATGGCTTCCAGTAATCAGAAGGAAAAAAATAAGTTGAATATGTTCAGAGCTGATTAAAATAAATGAAACCCTGAAAGAGTATATCAACTCAAATAACTAAAGACTGGAAAAAATGGAAGGAGCTTTAAAAAGATATTCTGATTAGCTGGTAAAACTGCAAAAATCAGAGGCTGAAATGGAGAAGGCTGGCTGAGTATGAGACTGCTCAAGAAGACATGTTTCAAAAATGGTAGAATTGGAAAACAACAATGAAGGGAACATTTTGAGATTTTCTGCTGAACCCAAGAAACTAGAATGAACAGCTGTATTAATTTTATCATGGCTGTAAGCAACTAGACTGGTATTCCACATCAAGAACTGTTAATTGAAAGGGCACACAGTGTGTGTGCTTCAAATCTTAACATGAAAAAACAGCAAAGACCTATATTAGTAAAGATGCAAACCTACATGCAGAAAGTGTTGATCCTGACAAACCTGTGGCAAATGGGCAAATTATTACAGGTTGGATACAATAGTGAGTTTGCTGAAAATTATTACTGAATTCTCTTCTGCCTGGTGTACAGTGAATAATCAGGGAATGTGAAGTGGCAGGTGTGAGATTCAAGCTGTTGTATTTTCAGAACACTGTTTTCCTGATGGATCAAAGTAATTTTTTATGCAGAACAGGCTAAGGAGAAAATGTAAAAGTTTGTCCAGCAAAAGCTGAGCCACCAAAGAGAAGGGGACTCTGCTTCTCATTCTTCTGATAATAAAGCATATGGACAGACTTTGCTAATGAAACCTTTTCCACTGTTCTAAATGAAAATGCATGAGACAGATGAAAGCACAGAAGTTCATCAGAAAAATTGGGAGTACCTTGGAATTGAACTGGAATCTGGAGTTGGGAGATGTAGGTGAACAGGAAAAAGAACATCAACTTGGAAATTAGTGAGTAAATGAGAGACCACAAAGCATCAGTCGTATTTGTGAAATACAGTTGTATGACAATAAGTGTAAAGAGGGGACTTGCTGACTTAGTTAAACTTGTGGGGAACTGAAAAACATTTGCCTCACTTCATGTGTGTAAATATACACTGATCATAATATATGTAGAGATGATGGGTTTTCTCTTACTTTTGCATCGGTGAATGTTTAGATTAAGACCTTTGGGTCAATCTACTAATGCATTTTAAGTGGAAATAAATAAATATGAGAACACTGAATATAATGAAAAGTTTTCCGTTAGCAATAAATGTTTCAGCTTGTCTTTCAAACTGCAGTGGAGGACATTTTTCTTTTTTCCTTATGTTTTTATGGAGACAAGCTGATAATAGGGCAGGAAAGGATAGAGTACTGGTTTCTTCAAGGCTAGAAATTCATTTTTGAAACCATGCAAATTATTTTCACATCGGGGTCGGGGGAAGGGGTTAAAGATAAAAAGGAGCAGATGCCAGTTTGTGTAAGTAGAAGCACAATCAATAACATGAGTTTTAGCATGGATAACCTCAATTTCAGGTTAATTAGGGCCTGCATTAGTAGCTGTCTGTTTGGCACAAATCTCCTATTAGGAGGGTTAAACTTCGATATGTGTTTTAAGATAATGGGTTATGTGGTGGTTCTGGAGATTTTTTTTTAAGATTTTTATTAAAACAAAAAGTCTTATAAAATGTGACAGGTTCCAGTGTTGATGAGAAAAAATGTAAAGGATTAACCTGCCAAACATTAGTGGGTACATGTACCACAAAAGCTGGAAATAGACATTTAAAAAGTTGTCATATATAATAGGTGGGAATAATGACGACTTACTATAACAGCAACATTTTCCACTATGAAACAAATACGAACTAAACTTAAACCAAAACAAAAGACAAGGAAATAATCCAATTTATTACTCAATCCAATTAAATGCAAGTGCTTTCGGGCGCACAATGTGCAACCTTCTTCAGATAGTCCATTCAAAAAAATCAAGGGTTTAACACTTTCCACTATCTTGGAATGTGAATTGTCTCATAGGTAGAGAGAAGAAGAAAAGGCTCCCTAATTATATTAAGAAATGCAGTGTGCAAATAGCAATACTACAGGAGACATATTTGGAAAGAAGTGAATGTGTGAATTTGATAAAGAATTTCAGGATGGATATTCTACAGAAGTCTGAGAAAAAGGTTAACAGGTGCACTTTTAATTGCTAGAGGAGCTCTAGTAGTGATAGAAGGGGTAAAAAAATAATGGCACATTAGTGCTAGTGAGGGACTTGCAGGCAAGGAATGAGGGTACATTTGGCATGTATTTATAGTCCACTTGAAACTGCTATTATGGAGATGAAAAATGGGGAGAAATAATCAGCTTTCAATATTATTAGTTGTAGGTGGGGACCAGAATTTGATTTGCAACAGGGGATGTATCTGGGGTGCCAAGAAGGGAAGTTATAACAGACGGTAGATTTCTGCAGAAATTTATGAAAACATTTGGTATGAAAGATGTAAATTCAGTATTAGGAACTCTGAGAGTATTTATATATTATTCCTCAATGTACAGTAAATGGTCTAGACAGAAGTTCTGTTTCTCACTAATGTACATTTAATTGCTAATTTTTGACACACATCCAGTAACTATTTCAGATCATGCACCAATAATTACCAAGATAAAAATGCAGGGTAATGAAGTAAGGATGAGACACTGTGCTTCCCCACCTACCTTTTAAAAAGATAAGAATTTAAGGGATTGGTAGTGGTCATTATCTAGGTGTAATTAGGGAAAACAGAAAGTACTCCCGAAGTTATAGCTAGTGTGTGGGCTAAAATGAAATCGGAGTGTAAAAATAGGGGTAAAATAAGAGATAGAGAGCTGGTTAAGAAGTAACAAGAATTATTTACGGAGGCTGGCAAAGGTTAACTTGTTAAACATAAGGGGAATCACACGGAACAAGAAGAGGCACAGTTGCAGAATATTAAAGAGAAAATAAGGGAGTGCCTGGTTAATATGCACAAGTTTAGAAAGCTTGCTGTTAAGCAACTGTTTTTTTTTTTTTTTTTTTTGATAACACCAGAGTGCACAACTTTAGGCACAGCAACTTAGGGAACAGAAAGTCGAAAGGGTAGTTGCCAGACTTGGGGAGCCTATAATAAGTAAAATAACCAGAAATCCTGTAGAGGTATTAAATATATTTTGTAAATTTTATGAAAATTTGCATAAAGCAGTGAAGTGTGACAATCAAGAAAAAGCACAAATAGAAATATTTATGAAGTCTTAAATATACCAAGGCTAGAGGTAGATGAGGCTAAACAACTAACAGTTAAGGTAGGAGGAGATGGGCCAAAACTGGTGGTGTGCAATTAATCTGCAGGAAAGTTTCCAGGAGTAGATGGTGTTTGACATTTGGAAGCTAAGACACAAGAAAGTGATAATGATCGGCAAGGTTTTGTTTAACAGTATTGTAAAAGGAAGGGAGTCACCAACAGCCAAAAAAAAAAAAAAAAAGCTGTGGAGGCTGTAATACCTAAAGACAGTAAAGATCAGTCTGATCTAGTTTCATATAGTCCTTTTTTTAGTTTTAAAATATGATTATAAAGTGTTTGTATATGATGGCTAAAAGAATGGCAAAGGTGATGCCAGCATTGATAGGTATATACATTTGTGGTTTTGTGGAGGGAAGGCAGACATTTGACAATATTAATAGAACAATGATGATCCAGAGGGAAGCAGAATGTAAGAAAATACTGCTGTTATTGATGAGTCTTTATACAGAAAAAAGCATTCAACAGATTAAGCTGGGATTTTTGAGTAGGGCAATGGCAGCATTTGCATTTCCTGATACAGTAACAAGGTTATTTAGAAAGATTTATGATGGATTGGAGGCAAAAATCAGTGTGAGGGTTCTTCACTGATAAGTTGTGTCTGAACAGGGGAATCAGGCGGCAAAGAAAATAGGGGACTAAGAAATTCAAGGACATAACCAAGTCTGGTGGTCAAGAAAAGTTAGCTTTATTTGCAGATATAATTTTGTACCTAATGGACTCAGAAAAGGACATCTTATTGTAGAACATTCAGAGAGTTCTGTGTTTTTTCAGGATATAAAATTAATGACAATAAAGCAAAGGCTTTAGCTGTAAACTATGCATCCACACATGGGTTGATTCTGCAGTACCATATTTATGGAGACATGATAAAATGAAGCATTAGGAGTATGGATTAAAAAGAATTCTGTTGTGGCAGCTAAGGATATGTGACACAGACTAAGTAAAAGATAATACAAAATCTGGAAGCTCTTGCCTATGTATACGGATAGTAAGATACAAGCAGTAAAATGTTTAGTCCCTTTAGTTTTATGTATATGACATGAAGTTGTGGATAGTAATTAATAAAGAGATGAAGGATTTTATTTGGGAGGGGAAGGGGGCAAGAGTCAAGTGGGATAAGTTGATCCTCCCAGTAGAACAAGGAGATTTAGGATTAAGTGATTTGAAGGGATATTTTAGAGCTACACATTTAAGGATCTTGTATATAACACAAGCAAAAAGCTTCAGTTCAGAGTGGAAATGGATGATGATGAAATTGGGGGGGGGGGGGGTAATTCAAGAAATGAGGAAAGAACTGGATTTTTGATGTAGATCTTTAAGGAGAATAACAGTCCTACAAAATATGTTCCTACATAGAAGGTATAACAAGAACTAAGCCAACATGGGAATGGAGAAAGGAGATTCTTCTTATAGGGATGGCTCCAATTAGGGTTACAGAGAATAGGCAAGAGGAGACTGAAATTTACTGGAGGAACCTGCCAAAGGAATCAAGGTATTGGGAACAAATAATTAGGGAGGGAAAGGTAATACAGTGGGAAGAGGCCAAGAAGACATGTAGATTGCAGGCTAGTAATTACCTTCCCTATCAGATATTAATATCAGAGTATAGACAAAAGAATAGGGGAATTCTAAATGAAAGGCCTGCAATGGGTTGAGTTTTTAACTGAATCTAGAACAGAAGCTGCTGTTAAAGGGATAACTAGTAGGGCATATAAAATATTGCATAATCACTATAGGAATCGATCAGAAGTCATCAGAAAAGATTGGGAAGAGAGATTAGATATGCAATTCACAAAGAAACAGTGTGTGTGTGGGGGTATATGTATGGCTCCCAAATGTACAAAAAAAATCTAGATGATTTAGGATTTTTGTCTGGATGCATTTGCATGCATACTTTTATACTCCAAAAAAGATTCCAGAGAATTTTTCCTCAGGTATATGGCAAAATGTTGGAGGTGTAATGAGGAGGGGGGGGGGGGGTACCTGGGACTATATGTTCTCAGAGTGTAACAAGTTGGCAGACTTAAAAAATTCTCTGCAGTGTACTCATACTGGGAGAGCAAATAAGTATAACTAAGCAAATTATTTTTTTGTGTTGTGATGCAGGATCTGAATTGCCTAGACATAGTAAGGTCTTGTTAAGTTTAATTCTGGTGGTTGACAAGCAATTAGTAGAAATTTGAAATCAGAATCTAAACGAAATATACTTGAAGCAATTAATATTGTAACAGAGATGAAAGAACATGAAGCAGGACTCTTAGAATCGGGTAGGAGTAAATTATGTATAAAGCATGGAAATTGTGGGATCAGTATATGCATGAAAATGTTTTAGAAGAGGAACAAGGTTTAAGAGAAGGCAGGAATTGAACAATATGCATAATGTTGCTTTGTTTATACTATATATAACAAGTATATGTGGTGTGTAATGTTTGTAAAGTTGAACATCTTAATATGGTCTTACTTTTATATAAATATTTTCTATGTCACAAGATAATTCAGTAAAGGTTTAAAAATGCATAAAAACATCACAATCATGCCAATATTACATGTTTATGATTTTGAAGTTTGTATTTATTTTACTCTATAAATAGAACTTAATTACTCAGCCAGTTGAAAACAAGTAGCTTTAATGTTGCAACTTCTCATATTCCAAATTCCATTCTGACCTGAATTTAGAACTTCAAGTGGCAATCTTCCTCTGTTGCTTCAAATAATCTTTCAGATTTTACAGAAGGTAACTGCTGGATAATCTCACTATTTTGATTAGCCCAACATAAAATCTTCAAGAAAACATACAAATTTCAAATAAATACTTGCTTTATCTGAATAAGTAAAATGTGCATATTTGATTAGAACGTATAAAATGACAGAAAATATCACTTGTTTTAAAAGAAAAGTGTAATTTTTAGTTCTCTTTCCATTCAAACACACAGATGAAATTCACTTACGCTACTGTTAGTACTTACCCATAGGAGACCAGCTCAGTCTAAGTGCAGTTGTACAAGTAACTTACCTTGAGTAGATGTTCTAATAAATCACTGTTGTAGTAAAACTGTATGGGTCCTACCCTTTAGGACTGGCCAACTTCACAAAGCTAAAGGGAGTCTTCCATGTGCTCCAACCTTCAGAGTTCAAGCGGAGCTCCATAAAAATACAGTTGGAGTGCAAAAACGTCATAGCATTTTTGCCCTTAGAAGGAGGCAAGAGCCCTGAAAGAACAGTGCTAGGAAGCAAAACAGAAGTAAATATAGAAGGGTGAAAACATCCACACCCTGGCAACACCAAAAAGGCCACAAGCAAGGGTGGGTGGGGGCTGGAAGGAGATATTCTTCTTCAGCAGTAATCTTTTGCAACATCTGATTATAACATCTACTGTTAGTAGAAAGTTTACTTACTGCTGTACTATGTTCAGTGCAGACATCACTGTTACTGTAGCCTAAGCTATATGGGTAAGACTCAGGAGCCCCTGGAGAATGAATCCAGCAATGTCAGCTCTAAACTTGGAAAAGCAATCTAGTTTTTAGTGCTTTGTAAGCATGTGCATAGGGAACCAAGTTGCTGCTTTTAGAATACTTGTGTCCACCCCTTTGCAGAAAATCAGTGAAGAAGCCCAAAGTCCTTTGGAAGGAAATGTCTAGCACTGGCTCCAAGATCCTTCATTTTTGGTAACAGAGTAATTCATATATAAAAACATTTGCCCCAGTGGCAGGGCAGCACTGGTTCTATAGCTACCTTGCTCAGCATCTGGAGCAAGATGAGAGGAAGAGGGAAAATTGGTTCACTAGGCAAGGAGGAGTCCTGCCAAAAGGAGAGAAGGATTCCTGTTGCTAAAAAAAAAAAAAAACATGCTAGATTACATGTAAAACCCAACTGTCTGAAGCAGTCTGGTACCACAAAGGAAGATGAAGCTTTAGTGAGATGGGGAGGTTGCCAGGTTGGGAGGGGGGGGGGGTGGCTAATTAGGCAAATTGTCATGCAGACAGTGAAGACTGTTCTTGACTTTTTGAGGCTATTCTTTTTTTTCTGGAGCTCCTTGCCTTTGCTTTTTTAAATTCCTGTTTCAGAGCACCGCGAAGCTTAAATGGCTTATGGAGAATGGGAGATGAGAAGAAGACAACATTCTTATTTGCCGTGAAAAAGATGGGGTGAAAAAATCTGTGCAACTCCTTGAATCAACTTTCCTCTTTCATCTCATTTCTTAAGCACCTCAGCTGCAGAAGGAGCAAATAAAATTTCAGTATTTAAGGGAGAATTTAAAATCTGAGATTTGGCATCTTCAGAAAGATTTTGAGAATGAAGAAAATACAGACTACTCAATACCGAGCCAAAAGGAGCAATTTTAGAGAAGGAATCATCAGCAACATAAGCACACTTTAAACTTGCTTAGTAGCTTGAGAAGCAGACGAAAAAGAGGCATTCAGGAAATTTGTTTTGTACTTCAGCAGAGGAATGTTAAACAGCGACTTCTGCATGTCCCCAAAGATTAAAAGCCAAAACATTAGCACATGAGTTTGGCGGTTTAAAATCCTGAATGATAAAGTACTAGAGGAGTAGATTTTCTTCTCCAACTTTATCCAAGGATTTCCTTTTCTTATCAGGAGGAGTGGGACTGGTAGCTGAGATCTGTTTAGCAGATTTTGAAAAAGACGTCAGTCACAGCAGGGCCTGCTGTAGGAATAGAAAAATGCTTACTTGTATGTCAGACTTGCAGGGGCAGGAGGATGACTGTCCGATAAGCTAAAAGCAGTGACAAAAACACACTAAAGCAGGCAGCATAGGGAGGGTAAGCTGCAGAAGTTGGCATTTCCAGCTGTAACAATTCAGAACACATTGTCTGTGCTATAGGGAATTCATTCTGCTTCCACTGAATGACTGAGGGAAAAGGTGCTTTCCAGAGTAGGAGTCCTCTGATTTTAAAGAAATTCCTGCAGCACACCCTTCCCCTCTAATGCTTGCTCTTCTGACTGAAAATCCACATAAGAAAGAAAAGGAATTATTTGCCTTTTCTTACCAGAAAAAAAAAAAAAAAAAACAGAAAACAAGCAAAAAAGCAGAGTTCCTTAGCAAATCCTGTAAATATTCCCTGTCTATGTAAATAGCATCAGGAGACTGGAAGATTTTCTCATTGTGTTCACTTTCCTGGGATTTTCCTTTGAAATAGATTTACTCACTTCAGCCATACTAGTCCCAAATGCGGGTAAGTAAACCAATGACAATCCCCCACAAGCTCAGAATCCAGCCCCCAAAACACAAACACTCGTTTTCTGATTGAAATTCCAGTCAAAGATTAAACTTTTCCATGCAAAAAGTTCACAAAAGCATTTACATGTCAGCTGCCTAAGAAATGAAATGACAGTGCCCACACAATTGTTTCCTAGTTAAGTGCAATAAATTAGTTAGAAAAATTCAAGTTTTCCTTATAAAATTATATTAACTGGAAGGTTTCCCTCAAAAGGGAACCTGTCCTACCCAGGTTTGAAGAATCACTAGTCGACTGACAGTTCTGCATGGCCTACTGAAAGAATGCTGCTCAGCAGCAAAAAAAAAGCATTAGAGCTTTTTGGGCTGCAACTGCCTTTTTTGTGGATTCACTCGACCTCCTGGCAGTTCGAGCAAACAGAAGGAAGGTCCCCTTCAGTTTTGTAAAGCTAATCTGTCCTCGGGGATAGGCTGCATATAGCTGAGTAATGCAACAGTACTGTATTTATTTAACATCTGTGAAGTATTGTAGCATATTCCAGTGAATTGTATGTTGTGGTCATCATGTACTAAAACAGCTGTTGAGTACATATGCAAAGACACATGCACAACTTAAATGCAGTTTACTGAATGCAATACTAATGGGTGGGGTTTGTCATAAGTATAGTTACTAAAATTAAATTATTATTCTAGGTCATTGTTGCTGTTTACATACTAAACAAAAGATAAACACCCACCCTAGAAACAAAGTGTAAAGTAGAGTATCAGACGTGGCTATGAATACCTCTGAAATAGTGAATATTATGCCTACATATCTCTTTCATATATATCTGAGTCACTTCACTACCCCATGTCCCAAGTGTGTGCCTCCATCCAGCTGTTTTCACTTTACAAAAAGTGAAACAGCAGCAGCAGCAGCATTGGCCTTACGTATATCACACTACCTAAAGAACTTGTACAGATGAATTTTACCTGCAGTTGCCAAAAAGTACACAAGCAACAAAGTTACATCTATGCAAGACAGTATGCAAAAACGTAAGTCTAGTTTGCATTGTTTTGTAGTGTTGAATCTGCTGGAAGGATATCCCCACCCCCCACTTATTCACCACACTCACAGGCCTTGTACTGCTGAAGGTGAAGCTATAGTAACACTTCAGCATATTTCACTCTTATCAGTGTAACATATCCCTGGAAAGACATTGAAAAGCCCATAAATATAAAATTAGATGCAGTGACTCGACACAAGTATTTAGAGTTCAGACAAGTTGTCTTTTGTATCCATGAACATCCTACCTCACTGATTGGTTATGGTGATAAACCATCGGGGGGGGGGGTTCTTCCCACTTTGTTCGCTCCGCTCACTCTGCTGCCCTGCCCTTCCCCCATAGCCCACCCTTTCCCAGCACCTCTACTCTTATCCTAAGCAAACCACTCCCCCTCATTCCTATGATCCAATTACATACAATCCAACCTTGTCCACACCCACATTTCATGCACATCTTACTTTCTTTTATTTAGCCAGACTTACCTGCTCTCCCTTACATTCATCCCCTTCAACTCACATGCCCATTACTATACATTTTTGCATCTTACTCTACTATACCTTCACAATACAGTCACCACCTCAAACTATTATAAATTAACTCCAGGCTTACCACTTTCTCTTCTACTATACACACAAACCAGCCTTGCACCCTAATTTTACCACTGACCATTCACATCAACTTCACCCATCCTTATCACAAATTGCAAGGTAAAACGCCTAACCACATTATCAAAGCCCACTCTGAAGTCCAACCTTACCTTCAGCTGCACACATGTCACATGATCTTTATTTACACCTGCACTACATTCAAACACACAAATACCACTTTTACGATTTTTAACCCCACTATCACAGCTGACATGCTCCTCCTAACTTGCCTAACCTCTACTCTTAATTCTCAACCTCACTACAGCTATATCTTCACATACCAATACACATCAACAACCTCCTCCAACCCTCGCCCCAATAAACAACACAACTTCTCACGTATCTCCTCCCAGTTTTTCCCTTATACCCTCCCAGTTTATTCAAGCCAGAAACTGGCCTCCTCACCTCCTATGAAACCACACTTTAACACCAGTACCCTCACCTAGGAATAAAAAACACTTCCCATAGTACGCATTCCTCATTAACTATCTACTCAAATGTGGAGACATGCATCCTAACCCTGGCCCACCTCTAATCCTAACCACAAGAGTAACCCCAAAGACTTAAACATACTTGCACTTAGCCATAGAAGTATATGTAATAAAATAGCCCCATTGCATGCCTGGATTGATCAAAATAAACCTGACAATACTAGCTCTTACAGAAACATGGCTGCATCCCAGTGTAAAAGACTCAGAAATAATACCTCCAAATTTGGCAATATCCAGAAGAGATGCATCTAAAGAAAAGGGGGAGGGATAGCACTTCTATATCCCTCTATACCAGTTATATACCCATCTTTTCCAATGCTGAGGTACTAATCTCCTTTTTGAACCTTAATATATCAAAAAGAATTTGCATAATAGTAATATATATCCCACCAGGTAACACTATACCAGTGTTGAAAAATATTTTATCCTGGACATCCCAAGCAATAAACCTTGAAACCATAATCTTATGAGATGGAAATATAGATTTGGCAAACCATAGCTTCCAACTCCCCAACAAATAGTATAAATCTGTATGGTTTTTCTCAGCTTATCAATGCTCCAACAAGATACAGCAAAGATCTTACCTGCCAGTCCACCTTAGACTGGATTCTACTATCCCACCCTGCTAATTACCCCTCTTCTGTTACACTCCCTAGCACCCTGAGTGATCATCTGACAGCTTACTCCCTTAGAACAAACTTCCAACAACTAAGAGTACACACTATAAAATCAGTTAGGAACTCAAGTTTTGTCAGCATAAATTCAAAAATGTCCTACATGAAATAGACTTGACACCCCTTAAACAAGTACCCCTTAATGATGCTGTCCTATACTTTAATAACACCTACCTTCACATACTTAACACACCAGCTCCCATTCGTATGAAAATAATCAAAAAGAACTCGGCACCATGGCTCTCTAAGGAATGTAAACACATGATGAAGCAAAGGGACCTAGCCTGGTCAACGTGGAAACAAAACAAAAATGAACACAATCATGTTAATTTCAAAACACTACGTAACAAAGTGACAAAACTAATTAACAGAGATAAGAAGTCATATTATTACCAGCTTCAATTCCACCATAAAATCAACCCCAGTAAATTTTGGCACTCCATATCTTCTCTACTTAACCCTGGAAGAAATGAATAGCACATCCTATCACCTGATGCCTCTCCATCACAAATAGCCGAAAACTTTAACAAGCACGTCATAAAATCAATTTCAGACCTACTAACTAACACCCCTAATGCTGGAACCCATCCAGACACCGACCCCAGGCCATCAACTACTTCTAACCCTGTCATGACTAACCCTCATACTCAACAAAATGTCATACAAACCCCATTTTCATTTCATCCCATACCCACTGACACCATTAAGAAATTGCTACAAAAGCTAAAACCCTGCTGTACTTCAGCTGACAGTCCCCCCCCCCCCATACTACCTCAGACTGGCTGCTAACTCAGTTGCCTACCAAATGGTCTTTATCCCAGTCAGAAGTACCTACTATATGGAAACAATCTCACATCACCCCATCCGCAAAGGAGGCAACTATTTTGATTCATCTAATTTCCGTCCTATATCCATCTTGTCACCCATATCCAAATTTTCGAGAGAGGTATTCATTAGCAGGTAATGCAATATCTAGTGCAAAACAATCTTTTTACCAAAACCCAACATGGCTTCCGACCTAGCCACAGCACAGCTACAGCCCTATTATCTTTTACATACACGATGAACAAGGCCAGAGATGCAGGATGCTATACAGCCTCAGTATTCCTTGATCTCTCTAAGGCTTTGACACAGTGTCTCACCCCTTACTTTTGAACACATTGTCTAACTTAGGCTTCTTACATAACACAGTAAAATGGTTTCAGAGCTACCTCAAGGATCGTAAACAAGCAGTGAAATGGTCCAGAAACTCTCACCCTTCCTCCACAACGCTACTGGAGTCCCTCAAGGCTCCATCCTCGGACCCCTACTCTTCAACATTTTTGCAAACAACCTTCACACTACCTCTCACCCTGGAACCCTCATTGAATATGCTGATAATTCCACCATAATCTGCAATGCTCAATCACTACCAGAACTACTGTCAAAAACTCAACAGCCCTTTACAGCAGTTGAATCCTAGCTAAGAAATGCCCAACTCTTTCTTAATCTAAAGAATACAAAACTAGTACTCTTTCATCCCAAAAACACCTCCATTGTCACTGATCATTTCAACATCCCTGCATCTGACAAGACTGCCATAGAAATAGTGCAGGAAACCAAACTTCTAGGTGTTATCATTGACAATAAACTTTCATTTGACCCTATATTCAGCAAAATATAAAGAAAACTCATCAAAAACTTGGACTCTAATGTAGAAACATTTTACTGCAGCAAACAAAACTACCCTTGAAAAAACATTTTTTCTCTCTTCTGTATTGTGCCCGTCTTAACTAACTTACAAAATTCTACCCCATGCAAGTTGGAAAAGTGCTACAATAAAGTTGCAAAGTTTGCCACAAACTCTAAATATCATACACACCACTGTAAACCGCAACTAGAATTAAACTGGCTTGAACTACCCAACCAACTTGCCTTTATTCAGCTATCCACCTTGCACAACCTTAATTTTAAGTCTACTGCCTGCCCTGAACTAGCCAGTCTAGTCACACCTTATACACCAAATTGATCCCTACGATCAGAAGACAAAAATCTCTTAGCTACCTCAAAACCCACAAGAAAACCTGGTCACACTCTGTATTCATACTCTGTCTCTATATACTAGAATTCACTACCTCTAGCTACCAGGTTTATTCCTGGCCTAACCCATTTCAAAGCCTGTTTAAAAAATCATCTCAAAAATACATGGCTCTGCTCCTGCATAAAGCCTGCCTAATGCTCAGATCTTCCTCTTCTCACAATTC
>NC_056728.1:1234575460-1234590460 GCF_019279795.1 Protopterus annectens
TCCAAATTTTTGAAAAAAACCTGTTAAATATATATCTAAATGCATTCATTGCAAGTAGCTAGATGGGTTTTACCACAGTAAATGTACTAATCGGAATATGCTGTAAAGCAATAAAATTATAAGGAAGATGAAAACCTTGACTATAAAACATTCAGGTAGCTTGGTAGCCCCCCCCCCCCCCACCACCACAATCTGGCCATTTTGTAGTATACAGTTTAGATACTAGTGATTATCCCATAGTGTACTGTAGAAAAGATCAAGGTATGGAGAAGTATTTGTTTATTTTACTGGGTGGATGATCTTGCCATTTAAGTGAAGACCCTTCATTCCCAACAGCCCTGTTTCAAGGATTTTTAATAGCGTTATATTTGTATTCTCCACTGCTGCCAACTTTAAGACCCCCCCCCCCCCAATCAGCTGGCATGTTCTTTCTAGTGGTGGGCAAGAGTCAGTCTAGTTCTAGTTAATTTAGTTCTACACCCCCTTCCTTTTACCTTCCATTGGTAGCTGACATTTATATTCACAGATTCAGAGAACTGCATTGCCTTGTGTTGCAGAAGTTCAATTTTACATGCACACACCCATGACAGCTGCCTCACAAACATGGTTTGGCATCTGCTCCGTCCCACACGTCTTTCTCTGTAGTAGAGGCCAACGACCAAGCAGGCTGGACTGCCTGGTTTCCTTAAGGATAACTGAGGTGGCATTAGCCTCTCACTGCTGCTCTTGTCCGCCCTGATGTTGGGTCATCTGGGACCTAGGATGTTTTCTTTGTATGTCTGTGAGTTGGGTTCTGATTCCACTGTTTTTAATTGTAGCTTCATTTTTTTCTGTACTATAATTAATAGATAGCAGCACTTCTGTCTGTATCTCCTGTGATGTTGCTACACCTTGTATGCATTTCACTCGTACTGCCCTTTGTTTACTTCAGTAGTGCACTGCTCAAACCTGACCAATTTCATACACATTCTGAGTGAAAATAAGTCACAGCTAATACAAAAAAATGTAAGAAGTTATTAGTACAAGTACTGAAATTAAGATCAACAGCAAGTTACAAGACAATAACACAAAGGGTGAATATTGCAGCAGACGACTTAAAAGATTAAGTAAAAAATGCCGTTCAGAAATCAAGGCGTGGGGAAGGCAAGAGCAGAGGAGCAAAAAGCAACAGGGCTTGTTTATGCAGGCAGATTTTTGAGTTCTCTGAATTTGAAATACTTGATAATTTCTTTTAGGTGTATTGGGAGATCTTCATAAATTGAGGAAGCAATGGACAAAAACTGGGTTTAGTACAGTAGAGGTTAGTTCTAGGAGTTTTAGGAATGGGAACTTTTTTGAATAATGTGTTTTTTTTTTTTTTATAATGAGGTTTCTTCATGGTGTGTGTGGCTGAGTTCTTCAAAGTGCTAAATCGGTAGTGAAATTAACAGCATCGTCGGCTGTATGCAGATACAGATTATAGCACAACTAATAGGCACTCTTTTAACAGTTAACACTGATAACAGTGGAACTGAGCAGTAAATAACTGCTTTGATACTTTGCAGTAAAACAGTGTTAATGGCAACTTAATAGTAAAATGTACATCATAACTAAAAAGAAAAGATATTTTTAAAAAAACATTTATGAAAGTAGCAAATATTTAAGGGACAATTTAGTTTTCATTGACCTGGTGCTATGGTGCAAAACTAAAAAATATACCATACCTTTAATAAGAAGCTTAATAGCTCTGAGATATAATTCAAGAGTTAAATCCTAAACAAAGCACAAAAACTTGAGTTTTTGCATCAGAATTGTAATTCCCTTTGAAATTATTCACAGTTGGACTGGCAGGCAACAAAGTCAATGTACTAGAACTCTGGTAATGACACTGACTTGGTAGGAAGAACTTTACTCTCAGCTCTCTTATGTACTAATGTTAGGAAACCTTGCTGTTTGTAGAGCAGTGATTTGATGAAAAGGAATCCCCAGTTGGCCCTCAGTTCCTGTGTTTTGTTGAAAGCTGTCAATAGAAAAATAATGAAAATGCAGAACTGTGCATATAGGAAGGTTTCTCCTATATCAGTGTTGTGTAGTCTAAAAGATAGCATGAAGGAGTGTGGGTGCCGGGAGCTCCCCTTAAACATTTTGTTTTTGTAGTTTTAGTTGTGGAATTGATATGTGGACTTTACTGTGTATTTAGCAGTAGCACCCCCCCCCCCACCCAATACACAGACACAAGTTTTCTATCAGCAGCACACCCTTTGACATAGTGAGGCACTCTTACACTCTGTCATGGAAAGTTCAGGCATATAAACTATCTTTGAGTTGTGTTTTGAGAATTTCTTCCCCAGCTACAGTATAAACCTCTCCAGTCCTCTCACCATGGTGTTGCTTTTTTTTTTTTTTTGCATCCTCTTGAGTAGCTTTATTTTATTTTCTTGCAAGGGCAATTGTTATGCAGTGGATTCCAGCTGTGGCCAGAACAGTGACCTGTGAAGGAGTTAAGATAAACTATATCCTTAAGTCTCTTCTAGTCTGGGTCCATCCTGGCACGTTGTTCACTTTTACCCTAGCACTTTTCTACAGGGATTGGTTTGTACAGGTCTTCCTCCTGCCTGATGGCGCCTAGTTTGTTACCCCATAACTCCAGCTAATACCAAGTCATAGTGTTCTTAACCTCAAATGTAAGATGCCTCTTTCCCCTATTTGATGACTTCCCACCAATTTTATCCAAGAATACCTTGAGTGTGCTATTTGTATCTGTAGTGATGTCTGATAGATATGCCAAAAATAAAAAGTGTTGATAAAAGTACGGAACACACTCGGTATGTTTGGTTTCAGCTGTCCAGTACTATTGCCATCAGGATAAAGAATTGGGGAAGACTGTATTGGCAAGACTTTTTGGCTGTGAACCTGTGTGATGACATTTGCCTTGGATTTTAGCCTTCTGAAATTGTTTTTCTGTCATTATTTTCTCCATGGGTTTTCAAGCAAAAAAAACTAAATCATTCTTTTAAATGTTTATACAGTCATCATAAACCTGACCCAGCCAGCAGCTGTAGCTTTAGCTAATCCTACTACTGCTAAACATTTTAAGTTCAATCCTACACTTTCTGACAACAATGAGAAAATAATTGAAAAGCATGCAGAAAAGTGTATGCTTCTGCACTGAATGTCACATTCGTATGTTAAATTTTATTCTATTTATGAATGTATGATGAATGTTTTGTCTGCCCTTTCTTCCTAGGATGAAAAATCTGCTTTAAGTGATTGACTTTCATCCATTTTACAAGTCAGAGCTCATTGTTTACAGTATGTGCTTGACTGTTTCTTGGAATGTGGCCAACGGGTACTGTTTTGAGGAGGTTTTCCTGGCTGCATTCCCAGAATATCCCAGATGATGTGAAAATGAGATTTTTAATTCTCCTTTGGATAGAGATTTAAGTTTTTGGTGCCTCGGCAGAAGTTATCAAAAAGTATGATGACAAGGTAAGATGATGCAGGGAATCTCTAAGATTTGTCTGCACTCCTTTTCCAAATTTTCTAAGGGATTCTTTAACCCCTCAAATAATTTTGGCAAGAAATGAAATGCAGTCTCAGCCAAATGCTGGTAAACAGATGTTTAAGAAGAAATGGCAGAGGGGTACTAGAAAGAATACAGGAACTCCCCAGAGCCAAAGACAGTACAAGTCATAATTACTATTTAAGGGACCTTGTACCTTCTTCCACGCAGGCAGTACCTTTTCCTTCCCAGAAAGTCTGAATCTCCACTCCTGTCTTTGGCAACAGATAGTTTTACGCAAATGGCGTAGGAGGAAATTCCTTCTTTCCAGAGGGTAATTCCTCATCTTCCAGATCATACTCCTTTATTTCCCCCATCCTTCAACACATGTCTCAGGGGAATGATAAAACCAGTTCCTTATTCACAGATTGGGAAAGGTTTTTATTCAAGCACGATTTTGGTGCCAAAAAAAAGAAAATGCTTGGAGATCAGTTTTGGAACTTGCTTTCCTAAACTAATTTGTGATCATGCCCAAGTTCAAATGCTGTCACTTCATAACCAATTACCCCTTCATCCTCATTTAAGTTTCCTGATTACACTAGCTTTAAAAGATGCTTGTCACATCTATATTCATCCAGATTTCATGTCTTTTTTAAGGTTTTGTGTGTCTGGATCACACTGTCAGTTCTCTCCCTTTACTTTGATCTATCTACTGCACCAAATCTGTTCACAATGTGTCTAGCTCCTATTATAGCTCATTGCAGGCTGTCCACATTTTCCACATTTAGACTTGCTTATTGTTGCACAGTCTTTTTCAGCGTCAGAAATCTCATTTGAATGAAGGATCTTTTGCATAAGTTTGAATTCCAAGAGAAAAAGTCTTTGACTTTATCACACAGAGTTGCGTACATGGGTTGTCTGCTAGATACCTCAGCTCAGAGATCTTTTCTTCAGAGGAAAATATAGATCTATCCGTAGATATATTTCTAGGGTTTTCTACTCATGTCAGTGACTGCAAGGGAATATCTGAAGATTTAGGGTCTCATGGCATCCATGATTCTCATGAAATCTATGGCAAGACTCCATATGAGAAAGATAGTATGGTATCTGAAGTCTCTTTGGTCCCAGTACCAATACCCATTATTGCTTCAAATCTTCTTTTCCATCCTTGATCCAAAGCAGTCACCACAGATCCCTTGGATTTTGCTTGGGAAGCAGTTTACAGAAGGAGAAAACTCCAAAGTGTTTGTGAAGCTAAGGACAAGCACATAAATATAAAAATGCTTGCTCTGATTAAGGCGCTCAACTCTTTGAATCATCTTTAGTCCTCTAGATGTTCTTAGTTTGGTACAGATAATACCACAGTCATGTGGTACATCAACAAGCATGGGGAGGACCAGGTCTTATCACCTTTTGCAGACTAGCCTTGTTAGCTTCAGATATAGCTGTAAAGCACAACCTCATTCTGCAGGCATCCTGACAGGGGCAAAGTTTTATGGCAAACAGGCTTAGCTGGACAAAGGTAGAGCCTTCCACAGGAAACCAGTATAAACATTAATTTGAAGCTAGACAGCAAGGAAAGGAACAGGAAACTCTGATGCACTCAATTTTGATAAGTGATAGGCCAGTGAGTTCCCATATGACAGAACAACAGATGACACAGGATGAAATTAAGAGAATGTGCCACAGGAAGATGTTATAGAACTTTCTATAGAATCCCCGCAGGAAATGGAAAACAAGGGATGTGCCCTCAGTATGTAAGAAAAGGAGTTGAGAGAAGTGTTGCTTGATTTAATGGACAAAGACAGATACATCAAGATCAATTAGAGAAATAGACTGCAGAAGGTTAATAAAACCCCAAAAGTCAGAAGTCTGATAAAACAAATGAGCACAGCAATTAGGACTTTTCATAGAGATCCATGTGATATAACAGAAGTAAACAGAATATATCATTGTGCTGCTGTATTAATAACTGGTAAAGTTCTACCACAGGAACACAGGGTAGCGAGCGAAAAGAGGGGGCAAAAGTGTGGAAGTATCGAATAGAGAAAACTATAAAGCAGCTAAGACAAGAAGTGTCATTGTTAGAAGATTATGGAAGAGAGAACAGATCAACAAAAATCCTAAGAAAGATAGATGTGATAAATGCAATGCGGAGTATTAGAACAGACCTTGATCTACTATGCACTATTGGAGATAAACTAAAAATATCAAAACAGGCGGAAAGACTTAGAAGATACGAAGATAAATACAAGGGAAAAGCACAAAATAAGCAATTTATTGATGACCCAAAAAAGTTTTATAGTGAATTGGGAAATAAGGTAAAAGGAATTGAAAGACCGCCAAAAAAAGAGGAAGTGGATACATTTTGGAGAAGTATCTATGAAGATCCTGTGGAACATATAAATATGCTAAATGGTTAGAAGTAAAAGAAAGAATAAGATGTTTTAAAGGTACAGGATATGAAATGGGATGAAATAACACTCAGATTGAAACAAAGTTAAGAAAAGCCTCTAACGGGAAAACCCCAGGCCCATATGCAGTACCTAACTTTTGGCTTAAAGTATTAACTTCTTTGCATGAGGATCTAGCCATGAGTAAGAACTAAATATATGCACACCCCGAACAGACATCACACTGGTTAACAGCAGGAAAAACAATGCTCTTACTTGAGTGAACCTGCAAGCTACCCTAAAAAATTACAGACCAATAACTTATCTTCCGATGACGTATAAACTATAAACAGGAATTGACGCCGACAGAGTTTATAGTCACTTAGAAGAAAACTTAATTATGGTAGTAGAACAAAACGGCAACAAAAAAAAGTCATAATGAACGAAGGATCATTTGTTAAAGTTATAGTGGAGAACTGTAAGAAGGGGAAGAATCTAAGTATGGCATGGATTGACTACAAAAAAGCATTTGATAGTATCCCACATTCATGAATAAGAGTGTTTAAAAATGTATAAGATGCACCCTACACTGATTGACTATATTTCAGTAACCATGAAACAGTGGCAGACCACTTTGCAATTAAGCCATGATAAAGGACAGATTATTATCCCAGGGAAAAAATCCGAGGGGGGATATTCCAGGGCGACTCTGCCACCGTTGCTATTCTGCCTTGCCATTAATCCATTAAGCTGTTTACTTAACATCTTAGGCCATGGCTACAATTTGGCTTCTAGAAAACAACAAGGTATCAGGACTTCTCATCTTCTCTTTATCGATGATTTAAAACTGTATAGCTCATCAGATGAGGAACTGAAAGCACAGCTGCCAGCTGTCAAAACTTTTTCAGGTGATATTGGAATGTCATTTGGTCTTGATAAATGTGCAAAAGCAACCTTTAAAGCAGGAAAACTGCAACACCAGGAAAACATCAGTTTGGGACAGGAATGCGATATAAAAGAACTCGAGTAAGGGGGAGTGTATAAATATTTGGGAATTGATGAAGGATCACCAATAAAACATGAACAAAGGCGAATAAAGCTCAGGAAGGAGTGCTTTAGAAGACTTGAATTAATCCTCCTGAAAACAGCATTGACATCTAGGAACAAGATCCAAGTCATAAATCAATTTGCTCTTCCTGTCCTAATTTATAGTTTTGGAGTGATTGCCTGGCCCCAAAAAGTGTTGGATAGTTTGGATATTAAACCCAGAAGGATGCTTCATGCTCACCAAATGATTTATAAAAATCAGTGTATACCAAGATTATATGTTCCCCATTCCGAAGGAGGGATTGGCTTTCTTGAAATTTATTACATGTATATATCTGCAATCATGGGACTCCACACATATCTGCTGACCTCACAGGATCCAAATGTAGTGAAAGTTTTGAAACATGAGGAGAATAAATCTAAGATGACATCTCTGCTTAATTTAACAGAAGCATATCGACGTCAAGCAGGAATAGAAATCATACCAGAAGTGGATAAAAACCAGGCAGCAACTGAATGTGCTAAAGAACAAAAGAAAAGAATATAAGGTGAAGAACCAGATGAGAAGGCAAGAAATGTGGAAAAAACATAAATATAGTTGCAAGTATAGAAAACTTCTGGAAGAGCCTCATGTTGATCAAACGCAGGAATAGTTAAGGAGAGGTGAATTCACATCAAGAAATGAAAGGTTAATGGCAGCCCAAGATAGTGGGCTATGTACTCGCTGGTTTACAAAGTCCATTGAGCATGTGGGAGAAACAGACATATGTAGGTTTTGTAAAACTGAATTGGAAACAAGTCACACACCTTGTTGCTGGTTGTGAAGCACTAATGGGAAAGGGACTGTATACTGAAAGGCATAATAATGTGGTGAGACTGTTACACTGGAGATTGTGCAAACATTATGGTATCGAAGTGGCTGAAAAACACTGGAAACATAAGCCATAAAGAATCATAGAAAATTATGTTTGTCACATGGGATCACCCAATATCAACAGTTCAAAAGATAGATGCTAGAAAACTGGATATAGTGGTCCAAGAAAAGAAGGCAAAAGCATTGATCATTGAAATTGCCACACCTAGTGACTAGTGTTTTGCGTACAGAGGAGACAGTCATAAAATACCTTAATCTGCAGGCAGAAACGAGAGCCATGTGGAAGAAAGATACCCAGACAGCTCCAATAGTAGTAGGAGCAACGGGTCTTATAAAAAAATAATTTATAATCGTATTTATATATGTTACCAATTCATGTAACACCATACGAGTTGCAGGAGGAGTCATTATTGGGCACATTGTGGGTGTTGCGAAGAGCACTTTTGGCTAACATCAGAGATTGAAATAATACTAATTTCATGAACTTTAATCGTACTTTGACTTAGGAATGGGGTCCGTTCCCATCATGGTATTAGAAACCCAAAAGATTTGGCGAAATTAAAAACGACAGAAACCTCATGAATGGAATGTAGATCAGCGGGTCTTCCAATATTTGATCCATTTGTGGAGAGTTCTTCAAGCAGACCTGTCTGACTTCTTTCTGAACAATGAGCTGGTTCAATTTTGCTCTAGGATGGCATGCAAAAAGGCTTGAAAGACAGATGCCTTTTTTGTTCCTTGGGCAGGAATGTTCCTGTTTGCATTTCTACCCTTTACATTGATATCCAGAGTACTTTTGAAGATTCAGAAGTAATCCCCCAAGATAATTATGGTAACTCCCTTCTGGCCCAGGCAACAGTAGCTGTCCCTTTCGGAAATGGCCAGGGACAGTTACCACAAGCATCCTCACACTGGATCTACTCACACAGGAACAGGGATGCATGATAGACCCTGACCCCAATCAACTTCAAGTGACTGCCAGGATGATGATGTCTTTATTCTTTTATGCAGCATTTTACTGAGGCTGTACAGCAGGTACTAAAGGAGCCAAGAAAACGTCAATTAGAAATCAAATATTGGCAAGTGGAAAATGTTTACTAGTTGGTGACAACAACATGACAAGCACCTATTCAATTCTAGTATACCCTGGTTTTACAATATTTGTGGGAGCTGTTTTCCTTTGACCTTTCTTATTCCTTCATCTAGGTTCATTTATTGGCCATGGAGCCTCCTCTTCAAATGCATTCTCATCTCAAAATGTTTTTGAAAAGGGTTTTGTATAAGAGACTTCTAAGTAAACTGGTGGCTCCTCCTTGGATCTTAATTTGTTGATATAGCAATTAATATTTTGCTCCATCTGAACCCAAATCATCTTGCTGACTTAAGGCTCCTAACATAGAAAACTGTTTTACTGATTGCTCTGATGTGTGTGAAGAGAATGTTTTGTTTGCAAGCTTTAATGGTGAGTCAGTCTGATTTAATTTTTCACAGAGTTTCTTCGAGAGTTAAACCTTTAAAAAAAACTTTATTGAATTATCTTTTGAGACATTGTCAAACTTGCATTTATATAAAAGTAAGCAAACCATATTAAGTTCCCATTTACAAACATTGTGTACATCACATATATTCTTCTATATAATGTATTTAATCCAGCATTATAGACATAAAGATTCAATAATAATCATGGTCTAAAATTATTGGCTTTTCTTATACCTCATTTTTCCTCCAAAACACTTTTGTGCATGTATTGTTCCCACAATTTTGATTTTTTTTGTGCAATTTGTTCCTACCCACTTTCTGTTTTTTTTCATTCTGTTACAGTAATCACAGCTTCAAGTGCAGTTGGTTTAGACTTTCATTTTTTAGTACTTACTTTTTGGCAGCCATCAGAATTAAACTACATAAGACTTTACTATATCTGTACAATTCAGATCATGTAATCCAGCTCAAAAAGTATACTTTGCTTACTTAAACTCTGCCAGCCCATTGCATTCTGAAAATATATGCTCCCAGGTCCTGTTTCTTCCCCATTGTACCTACAACATTTGCCATTTACCTGAGGAAAAATTCTTTATGGAGTCTGCTTGGGGTATAAAAGGGCAAACACTTCCAAGGCAAAATCCTAAGTCTTCTAGACTTTGTTGCATATTTGGGAATTGCTTATCTAAACTGTCTCCCCAATCTTTTCTAACCTCCCCGATTGATTTCTGTGGGTATCATGCAGTAGCTTCTGTTCTAGAGTCAACTGAAAATTCAGACAGTGCAAGTTTTTCATTTCGGATTCCTCTATCCCTTTCTCTTTGCCTATACTCTGCCTTCCCTATCACGGATTGATATCAGTCTCTAGCCTACAGTCCAAATGCCTTCTTGGCCTGTTCCGATTCTATTACATTCAGCTGTCTAATTATTTGTTCCCAATAACTTCCCCTTCTTCTCTATTCTCTGCACCCATAATTGCAGTCATCCCTATTGGTAGAATCTGCTTTCTGCATTACCGTGTTGGCTTAGTTCTTATTATACTTTACTTTATGAATATATTATTCTGTATGACTGTTATTCTCCCTAAGAATCTGCAACCAAAATCCCACATGAATTTCCCCCTGCTTCACCACCATCTCTTTCCACTTTGAATTGTATCTCTTGTTATGCATAAGAGCCTTAACTGTAGCTCTAAAATATCCTTTCAAATCAAGTAATCCTACTTGTTCTATTGAAAAGATCAGGTTATCCCATATGACTCCTTCCCTCTTCTCCTCCCAGATAAAATCCTTCAACTCTATTAATTACTGTATGCAACTTCTCCTCTGTTTGATAAAAATATGCCTGACCTGTATATAAAACTAAAGGGACTAAAACATTTTATTCCTTATATCTTTCTATCTATATCCATAGGCAAGAACTTCTAGTTTCTCAGTTTTTGTATTATCTTTTGTTTATTTTTCCCATATATTCTTAGCTGCCATAACAGTGCCATTTTTACCCCATACATCTAAATATTTAATTTGATGTTAACCATAAATATGGATAATGCTAAACCAGTTCATATATGAGTATATAGTTTACAGCTATAGCCTTTGTTTTATCTTCATTAATTTATCTTCATTAATTTTATATCCCAGAAAAAACTGTAACTGTCTCAGAATGTTCCACAACACCAAGATGCCCTTCTCTGGTTTCATCAGGTACAAAATAGTATAGTCTGTAAATAAAGTAAACTTTTCTTGATTATCATGCCAATTATATATTTGAATTTCCGATCCCTGTATTTTTTTGTTTGTTTTTTTTTTTTTTTGGCCATCTATTCTAAATACAACACAGATAACAAAGGGGAAAGAGGACATCCCTGCCTGGTTCCTCTGTACAGACACAACTTAGAGAGGAATCCTCCCACTTTGATTTTTGCATCTAATGCCCCATATATCCTCATAATTAATCTTATTGTACCAAGGAATGGAAATGCTTTCATTGCACTACTCCTAATCCCATTGTACATTCCCATGCTTCTTCTGTATCATCATTGTTCTATTAATGCTGTCAAATGTATGTTTGCCTCCACTCCACAAAACCACATTGATCTATATCTGTCTGTTTTGGCAACATCTTTCCCAATCTTTTAGCCATTATAGACATAAACATTTAATAATAATCATGGTTTAAAATTGAAATGGGCCTACATGAAACTAGATCAGATAGGTCTTTAACATCTCTAGGTGCTACAGCCACCACAGCTTTTTTTCCAGGATGTTGGTGTTTCCTCTCCTTTTAAAATACTTCCTGCTCTTCATCACTTTTTTTTCCCTCCTAGCTTCCAAACCATCTATTCCTAAAGAGTTTCCTACTGATTGGTTATACATCACTGTTTTTATCTCATTTCCTCCTATCCTAACGGTCAGTTGTTGAGCCTCAGCTCCCTCTAACCTTGGCATATTTAAGTTGTCCATAAATATTTCCATTTGTGCTTTTTCCTTGATGTACCAGTTTCTCTACTTTATACAAATCTCCACACACTTCCTGAAGTACTGCTACAGCATCTCTGTTTATTTTTTCTTATTATAGGCTTCCTAAGTTTGGCAACAGCCCATTATACTTTCTGTTTCATAAGTCATTGTGCTAAATGTTTTTATCTTTGGAGTTATCAAAAAATGTTACTTAACCGCAATTTCTAAACTCATGCATATTATCCAGGTACTCCCTCCCTTATTTTGTCTTTAGCACTCTGCAGTTCCACCTTTTCTTGCTGTCTGAGATTCCTCTTATTCTACAATGCTTTTAACCTTTGCCAGGGCCACTAAATAATTATTACTACTTCTTAACCATAATTCTTTCTTTTATTTCTACCCTATCTTTAAACTCCTCTTTTATTTTAGCCCAGTAGCTAGTTCTAACATCTGGAGTACTTTCTATCTTCCCTAATAATTCCTGAATAATTTCCACTATCAGATGCAGCCACTACAGCTGTTTTTCAGGATGTAGGTGTTTCCCCTCCTTTTAAAATATTTCCAGCTCTGTATCCACTTCCTTAAATTCCTCTCTTCCTTACTGGTAGATGGAGAAGAGCCAATGTCTCATTTTTAGTTCATTATCCTGCATTTTTATTTTAGTTATTGACACATGATCTGAGTAGTTATGGATGCGTCAAAGCTCTCAGTTAAAGCACATTTTCCTGTGAAATATAATTTCTATCTAGCCTAGCTCAGTTATTGTACGTTGGAGAAAAATATGTAATTTCTCTGAGTTTCTATTACTGAATTCCCATTTTCCATTCCAAATCTTTTCATAAATTTCTTGAGATCTACCCTGTTTTGTTATATTTTCCTTTCTAGCCTGCCAGATACATTCTTACTTTGCAAATCAAGTTCCAGTCATGACCTACAAGTAATATTCTCTACTGAAAGCTGATTATTTTTCCCAAAATTTTCTTAAGCTCCATAATAGCAGAAGCTCCATAATAGCAGTTTTAGGTGGAATGACAGTGTAAACCTCATCCCTTGCCAGTAACCCCTTACTATCACATATCTACCAATATCTTTTTTCCTTCTCTTCTATCAGTATTGGAGCTCTTCTAGCAATTAATATAAGCACTCCTCTTTTTCTTTGTCCCTTATATTCTGCTGAGTAATCATCCTGAAATCCTTTATCAAATTCACATACTCACTTCTTTCCAAGTGTGTCTCCCATAGCATTGCTATTTGCACTGTGCGTTTAACATAATTACATATTCTTTCCTTTTTGTCTGTATGAGTAAGACCATTCACATTCCAAGATAATATGGAAAGAGTCGCCATTATGACAAGAAGGTATTATTCCCACGTATTATATATTCCTGCTTTTTTAAATGTCTGTTTCCAGGTTTTGTTCATAGGTTAGTACCAGGCTAACTGCCCTTCTGAACCATTTTAAGCCTAGCCAGTTACCCCATGTGAGAATCAAACCCTGCAACGTGTCTGTAAGGCAAACACCTTAACCATTATTCCAGCCTCTGATGTATGCACCCATTAATATTTGGCAGGTTAATCATTTTTATATATATTTTTTCATATTTCCATTTAAACCTATAATTTCATAAGACTTTTTGTTTTAATGAACACACACACAGTCAAAAAACAAATGCACCCCAGAACACCCCATAACATGTTAACTTAATGCAAACACTGGAAGGAATAATTGTCCAAAATAGATAGCTGCAAACACTGGCTAACATGTATGCTTTCAGAAAACATTAACTTTGAATCTTAAAGAAACCAGTGCTTTGACTCTTTATTGCCATATAATTCGTTTGTCCCCATGGAAACATAAATAAATGTAGGCCTCAGCTGCAAGTTTCTAAAGACAAGCCGAAACATTTTTTGCTAAAGAAAAACTTTTCGTTACATTCAGTGTTTTATTTATCTCCTGCCACTTAAATTTTTTTTATTAGAGTAAGCCAAGGGTTTTCATCCAGACTTTCCCTATGCAAAGGTAAGAGAAAACGTATCAGCTCTGCATATATTATGATCAGTACTTTTGCACCTCATCCTCCACCTTAGCAACCTAAAATTACAGCCTATTAACTTAAACTATTTGTTCAAGTCTTTTTCTCTTTTTGCATCATAATGCCTATATTTCTTAATAGTGGAAAAGAAGGTAGAAAAAAGGCATTTGTGTACTTAGTATTTTTACTACATACAGCAGTAACTAGGAGTGTCTTATTATAAAACATGCAATTTATATAATGAAATGTTGTATAGAAATACAAAGAACAGACATTTTACTTAGTTTCCCTTTTTCTTCTTCTTCCCTTTCCCCTCTGTGTACATCCAGACATGAATAACATGAAGTGAGGCAAGTGCCTTTCAATTCGCCACACGTTTAACAAAGTTATTAAAAGTCCATTCTCTCCACTTTTTCTTGTTTAGCCATTATTTCATAAATGCGATTGATGCTTTGTAATCTCACATTTATTCACTAATTCATATGTTGCTTTTGTCACCTTTCTGTTGGTCTCCATCTCCCAACTCCAGGCTCTGGTTCAATTCCAAGACTTCTTGTGATTCTTTTACTCAACCCCTGTGCTTTTCTGTGCGTCTCAAACATTTTCCTTTGGAAGATTAGGAAAGGCTTCACTGGCAAACTCTCTCCATGTACTTTATTATCAGAAGAATGAGAAGCAGAGTTCCCTTCTGCTTTTTGTTGGACACACTTTTGTATTTCCTACTTAGCCAATTCTGCATCAGAAAAATTACTTGTATCCTCTAGGAAAAATATTCTTATGACAGCTGGATACAGCAGTTTGAATTTCACACCTGTCTCTCAACATTCTTGATTGCTGGAATAAATTTGTTTCTCTTCTGCCTGGTGTACAGTAAATAATAATTTTCCACATTCTACTGTCACTAACATTTAACTTTGCCGTTTTGCTACACTTTTGTCAGGATCAACTCTTTCTGCTGGTAAGTTTGCATCTTTACTAATGCAGGTATTGGCTGCTTTTGCGCATTTTCATAGTTTCATAGTTTCATAGTATAGTACTATAGTACTAGGCTATCTGCCCTGGGGCATTTGTAAGCCTAGCCATAGTGATGTGGCTTTTGCCACCCCATGAAATGGTACAAAAAATGTACAGAATAAATTTAGAATACTGTGCCTCTGTCTAGTAGTGACACAATGAAGGTCCCCTTATATAATAGAATTAGTTTACTGTGCCCCTGTCTAGCAGTGACACAGAT